>NC_135306.1:187291570-187474070 GCF_048772815.1 Callospermophilus lateralis | reverse complement strand
TCTTATGGCTTTTATTTTAAGTAATTTATTTTTGGTGGGGTATTTTTAAATTTTGCTTTGTTTTGCTCTACTTTGTTATAGTGCTGGGGATCACAAGCTAGAAAAGTGCTCTACCACTGAGCTATATACCCAGCTTCCCGGGGCATTTTATGGATTTTAACAATGAGATCCTAGTTTTTACCTTAGTTCTGAGTCTGTCTCAAGGAATAGATGATAAATGGATTTCTACAAAAACCATATGTGCTTCCTTCTCTTATATTCCTAGTGATGCTGCTGCCCAGATCTACTTTAAATTGCATTTATAATTTGAGAGTTTTGGAATAAGATGGTAGAATGATTTGATATTGTAATACTGTACGAAGTTTGGCTTATCATATGATTTCTTAGGGAAGACTCTTTTCTGTTCCATTTCTAAATATTGTTGGTTCTTCAACATTTCATTGGAATTCTAAGATATGGTATTAGGTTTGTGTCTCATCTACCCTAGTGCTGCGGATTTAGGAAAGGGGAAAAAGACAGAGAGATTGACACATTGACTTGTATGATTGGACTCCTCAGGAATGTTGACCCAAGAATCTGTTATCTGTTTTATATTTCCCATAGAATCTTAGGTGAGAGGCTCAAGTTAAATGGACGTGGCAAATTTTCTTTAAGTGAAATCCAACTTCAGTGGTTTTATTATTTTAAATTATAGGTTCCTTCTTATATTTAGATTTTGTTCTGTTTACATTTCTGCTAACCTAATCCATGTATTTTAATAGGTGTTTCTTACAATTTTCCTAAGTAAATTTTTCCTGGACAAACTTTCCCAGTTCACTTGGAAATCTCATTGTCCCTCCAGTTCTCAAACTATTGTGTCTATTTTTCATTCATCTATAGATCCAGATGAAGAAAAGTTTCTATTTGCTTATCATTTTCCTTACAGGTAGTAGAAGGAATATCAAACATGACAGAAGAAGGATAATTTCTCCATGTAATTAATCAATAAACAATGCAAAATAATTTTAGTGCAGAAAAACTGACTCTCTTAGGGAGCTGAAGTATACATAATCTGGCTCTCCTCCCTTCTTAATTACTAAGATATGACATGGTATTGATTATAATGAAAAATATGCAGTGTGATTTATTAAAGGAAATGCAATTAAGAATATCCCCTTTATTCACAGGAATCCAATGTCATATAAATGTTTTACTTTTTAAGTGTCTAAAGCTATGCTTCCTTAACTTTGAACTATTTCTTGATAAAGTTGCATCTCAGTTTACCTCCTTAAAATTTCCAGTGTATAATGGGTCTATCTTATCTTCCAAGGTAGGTATCATTCAACAGTAATTGTGTGTGTGTGTGTGTGTGTGTGTGTGTGTGTGTGTGTGTGTACACATGGAGTGAATCTCTAAATGATGAAGTATGGAGCACTATAAGGTGACTGGTTTTATCTCACACCTCACTGTTGGAAGGAAAGAAATCCAGCTGGTTTTAGACAGCAAGACTAAGGAGAGAACTAAATTTCATACTGAGAATAATTAGGAGGACATAGATCTTGCTCAATTATTTTAATGCAGTATGCATGTCCCTGTATAGCATCTTTTCTGTCCTTTAATTTTTTAACATCACCAATGTTAAGTACTAAGGCCAGTGACACTGAATCAGGAATATTAGCAAACAATTCTAAAGGAAAGTTACCAGGCATTGTACCAAACATAGATATAGACAATAATACCATGAATTAAGGCTTCAGGTGGGTTAAGTATAGTAGAAAACATTTAACCACTCTCCAATAATGGGACTATTTTATTCAAATTTACTTTCTCCCATATTATTTATATCCACTGCTTATCTTGTGCCACAAATTTCAAGTTCAATCAGTCTTCCTCAGTGCTAACTTCCTGCTAATTACCAATACTACCAAGCATCATCTGGTTGGCTTGTGAAACTGTGTCTTTGAATTTTTTCCCTACCACTCATTCTGTGATTGTACTAACAGCAAATATGAATAGAGAGCTCTACAGGAAGAACTGGTAACCATGGTGATAGGAGGGTGCTTTCTGCAAAACTCCACTGTGCAAAATAATTTATGCATGAATGTAAAATCACAGATGTTTTGAACCATATGCAGGCTATATTTAACCATGGTGCAAGTGACAAGTTACTTGAGAGTTACTAACCCAAAGGAGGTGAGCTCCGTCAGATAATAATCCGCCCACCTCCCCCACCCTCACCAGTAGAAGCCACCTAGGTACCGGGACCTACTGCTTTTAAGTGTCAAGTGTAGTATACATGTTAGTGTCAGTTAACATGTATGTGATTTTACAAGTATGTGTGTATGCTTATGTGTGCAGGAGGGAGGGATATACAGATTAAAATATCCAAAAATGAAAACACTGAACAGATAATCAAGAAATAGTAACAAAGATAATATAGAAAGAAAGAAGAGGAACAAAAAACAAAAAACCCGAAAAATCCATTCCTACTTTCTTATATTTTCTCTCCCTAACAGTCTTGGTTATAGAGATGTTGAATATTTGTCATATCCCTAATTTTTCAACTTGAAAATAAAAATACAGATTTTTGTTTTAATAGTAAAGCTGGAAAGTAGTATCTTTGGTTATTTGGAATAGATCATGGGCTAATTATGTTTATAGCTCAGTGAAATAATTTATCTTCATAGTCATCATTTAAAAGGTTAAGCTGCATTTAGTATAATCTGGTTAGAAATTCAAGGAAATGTTTAATTCATGTTTGAGTATTTGTGTCCAAAATTTCTATTCTCTTTTGTCTTTGCTCTTAAAGAAATAAATCCTTAGCTAACCCAAATCTTGATCATGCTGCATGAACTTTTACCAGGGCTGGCTCCACAAATGTGTTTACTGTTTTAAGAAATAAATTCTTTTTTGAATTCCACTATGCACCTGTAAAAATAAATGCTGCTTTTAGAATAGTTTTTTTCTAAAAAAGACCCTCTCAGAAATCACAAAATTTATGCAATACTTTGTGGAATGGGGCTATTTTCAGTACCACTGGCCTTTTGGAATTCAGAGGCAAAGGAAAGGAATGTGAAATGGAAATAAAATAATTTGCATTGCAAAGCTTCTCATTTCCCATGATACTTTGTGTCTATGGTTGCCTTGTTTTCTTCATTCCCATGTTCTTTCTCTTTTCTCTTTGATTAAAGTCTCCCTGGACGCCTGCCCTTTACCTACCCCTTTGCTTACTGTTATTTTTTATCACTTCCTCACTCTCATTTTAATATAAATTGCCTCACTGGTAATTAAGTAAATTTCTGAACATCCAAAAGAGACTCCTGTTAGACAATTGTTTTTCTCTCCTTGACACCCCACCTCCATTCCTGAAGCACTAATATGCAATCAAACATTAACAGGGAACCTCAATATGGATCCAGCTGAAATTTAATAGAAAGGGATAACTCCGCAGTTCAAGAGGGCAATTGTCCATTGGCACATTAGGTTTGCCTTGACTCTTGGTAGGGTGCTCTCAACTGAGAAAAAGAAGCTGCTATTACAGTAGATTGACTGCGTGGTATCAGAGATAAATTTTCTCAACTGTAATAGGTGGTTGGTCCCAGCAGGTCACATAGAGTCATGAGACACCAACAATGACTAAAGAATTGCAGGGTTTCCTAGGTGACCCTGACATTTAATGTTTCAGTATTGAGTATTTAAAGATATCTATCACCTATCTTCTCCTTCTAAATGGAGAACTTTATTGAATCTCAAGAATAACAATATTAATAATATTCTTGATATTCAAGTCAGTCTGTTTTTTAGAATGATTCTGTATGATGTCATGGGGAGACAAGGGATTGCTGATATTTAGCAATAACTGTATCTACCTGTTTATAGATATCCTTTTATTCTCCTTGGGAAATAGTACTGCTAGAGTAGCTGTCCATGGTGGTGATGTACCTGGTGGTGCCGTCCATGGTACTGCTGACTGAAAGAAGCATTGTGTCTTTGCTGGTTCCTGGCAGGTGTTGGAAGGATGGAAACACCCTTCTTGTAGAGAGGGTCATTCTATCTCTTATTATCAAGTTAAATACGGCATTTAGTTTGGTGCCTGGTACATGACAATTTTTAATAAATATCTTTTGCAAAAATGAAAGAAAAAAATAATGTAATGAGAAATTAATTAAAGATAAAGACAATTTCTATAGCTTTTCCTGAAATTATTAAGAAACACAACTCAATGAACTAGGCAGAAACTGTCTTTTCTGGGTACCTCATATGATCATGTCTTGTATATCATATGATCATGTCTTGGATTTATGGCCCCTGACAAATATGCTATCAGTATATAGGTTCATACTACAGAAAATTGGAATATTAGTTAAATCCATTTTATTATTACTGATTAAATACCATATATCTTCTATGATTTTTTTCCCTATACAAAATTAATTTCTTCTGATCTCCCTTTTATCTCCATTATAGCCCGTAGATAGTGAATCCACCTATTTATTTCATATAGAAATACAAATTATAGTATAAGAAACTACTTAAATCATCCATAATCCTACTACTCAGACTAGCCAATATTTTTTTGATATGTTTATATTTTTCTCTGTATATGTGTGGTTTATTAGATATATAAAATTGTATAAGTATAAAGTCTTATATAAAAATCTTATATATATGCAAATATGTATATATATACATACACACACACACACATATATATATATATATATATATAATTTCTGAATTACATCTTTAATATAATTAAAGTATGTATAGAGATTTCTCAGAAAACTTGGGATGGAACCGACATTTGACCCATTTATCCCACTCCTCCTTTTATACCCAAAGGATTTAAAATAAGAAAACTACAGTTATTCAACCATATCAATGTTTATAGCAGCTCAATTAACAATAGCTAAGCTATGGAACCAACCTACATGCCCTGCAATAGACAAATGGATAAAGAAAATGTGTATATATGCATAATGAGGGAACATGCTGCTTTCTCAATGCAAATTTTATATTTTGTTGGTCATTTTAAGTATTGTCAATGTTTTACTATTATAAAAATTATATGTTGGAGATAATCATTATGTTGGAGATAATCATTGCCTGGTGACTGAGCATTTCTGTTCTGATTATTAAGAATCTACTTTCAGAATGCTGAGATTAGTGTGTCATACACTTGGGTTAACCTTTCAGCCCTATTTGTAGATGTCGGGATAATCTGTAAATCTATGAGGAATCCCAGACTTTTTTTTTTTTTTTCCGTATCAGCAAGTCTGATTTTTTTTTAGAGAAGTAAGGCTGGAAAAGTGACATATTCTTATTCAGCCCACTCTCCTGTGACCAAGCAGAGAGGCAGAAATGAAAGGAGAGTGCAATGGGTGTTTATAGTATAATTCTCATGGGATGTCAGTCTACTTTTAGAGTTTAAATTTTTTATTTGCTTTTCCTGCAGAGTAAATTTCTTATGTAAGAGAAAATTTTATTCAAATAAAAATAATGCTATTCTTCTTTTTGTTAAATTTATATGGCATGAGTGATAGTTTTGAATATGAAATTAAATTAAAATATAGAAATATACATGAATTCCTCAATCTCACATTTAAGATTTTCACAGTATGATGTAAACATTCCTATCCAACATTATCTTTTTATAGTGTGTGTAAATTCCATACCACATTTCTTAATGTTTTGAGATACCATTTCTTCTTATATATTACTCCAACTGTGTAGGCTATGCTTATTCATTTTCAGATGATAAACTCATAATTATTCTTTAAGATACTGCAGACACGCAGGAACAACAGCTTATCATCATTTCTCTGCCATCATGCTACTCATCTTTATTTTGTCAATAATTCTTCTGAAATATTATTTGGTCCTCCTGCCAATGTGGTCTCGGCAGTAAATGTGTCCCAATAATATTTATGTCATCATATAAGCATGGAGAGTATGACCCTTAAATGTTTATGAAATGTACAAATGAATGAATGGGACCCATACTGAATGTCCATCATAATAAAGTGATTCTCCTGATACTATCTATGCCTTAGCTGTATCCTCCAACTGCACTTAAATGGCATTTGCCTGAATTCCTAAGTATCCCTTTCTGTGTCTAGTCACAACTGATCCATCCAGAGATGATTATTTTATCCAAAGTGTATTTCCTATGCACCCTGCCTAAACATCTTTGGAAATTGTGATTTATGTAAATCATAATGCCTGAATGCATGCACATAACTTGCATTAGAATTGTTTTCTTCCATTTAATTGTAGATATGTTCAAATATATAGAACAATAATGGTAAATATAACCCCATAATATAGATTTAGCACTTTTGACCTTCCATTATTTTCTTCACTAATTATTTTCCTGCAATAATTTAAAACAAACTATCTATATCTACATCTATATCTATATAGTACACACACACACATATATATATATATATTATTTATCATAAACTATTTCCATATACATCTTTACATTTTCAAAAATTCATTTTGCTTTAAATATACCTATAGGATTTAAAATAAGAAAACTACAGTTATTCAACATATATGAATATTACCACAATAAATATCACAATATTACCACAATAAATATTAGAAGTAATATTATCACTCCTAACAAAAATTCCTCAACAATCTGTCCATATTTGACCTCCCCATTTACCTCTATATTGTATTTTACAAATACATTTATAAATCTGTATTTATAAATATATAAATATTTCACCACATCATGTAGATTTAACATTTTTTTACCTATATTTATATTTTGCTTCATTAATTACTTTCCAGGAAGAGTTAAAATAAATAAATATGTATGCATACATATACATCATAACACATATTTACATGCTACTTATCACAAAATATTTCCACATACATTCTCAAAAATAAAGATTTTTTTAACTTAAAATAACACTATCACACCTAACTAAAATTCTTCAATGTCACCTAATTACCTGTCCATATTTGACTCCTCCATTTATTTCCACACTGTATTTTACAATAGGGTTTGTTTGAACTTGGATCCAGAAAATTTCTATACATTGCTTTTGGTTATATTCTGTCTTTTTAAATCTACAACACTTTTACCTTTATTAAAATTTATTCCTGACATTGATGTGTTAAAGTGATCATATTTTTTATTGTCCACATTGGTTATTTCTTTTTTGTATTACTCAAATTGTTTTTTCTCTTTCAAAAACCTATGAAAACCTTAAAAACCTATAAAGTGTAGGTTAGATTTATTGTCAATACTATCGAAGACATACCTATTTTATTTTACTTTTCTAAATAATGTGTATAAATCAGTGGATATGATCTAAGATTTATTCATGTGTTCATAATGTTTCATATTCTGCTAGATGTGGTATAATCCATGTATTTCAGATAAAGGAGAAAACAGTAGAAGGTAATATAAGACTACACATATCAATCCAAAACCTAGATATATAAGGTGCTGGCTTCAAGAAATTTCATTAAATAAGAAGAGTCATACAGACAGTTCAAAGCAACTCAATTCAAAATTCTAGAAGTTTGGCAGAAGTCAGTAAGTTTCTACGGGTAAAGAAAGGACTTGGTTGATGATATTTAAGCTCTGCCTTGACTCTTGATATTACAAACTCTTCAGTTGTATAATGCAACAGAAGTTAATGCTATATTAAAATATTTCTTTATTAATGCAGTGGGTAAGATATTGGTATAAATACCTGAGAATTTTAAATTACTTTTTAATGAAATAAGGCAAGTATATTAATTTTGGTACTATCCAACACTCAAAACCAATACTTTACTGAATATTGGACAATAAGAAGATCACATCAAGTACAGCCATGTTTAGATTTTCATTGACAGTTTTTTCTACTCATTTGAATTCAATTCAAATTCATTATCCTTATAAAGAGCTAATAGTGCTTATAAATTGTCACTGATCCTATAAGACTATGGTCCAAACTGTATAAAATTAGGCTGTTAGTATCTTTATATTTCTACATTTTGGAAAGTCATGCAGTGAAAAGATCATGGATGTTTGTACCCCACATTCCATTCTCAGATTATTACCCTGACAAGAGATATGTGCTGACAAAATTGTTTTAATTAATTAATTAGATTAGTGTTACTGGAGATACAACACAGTGCCTTGTATATGTCAGGCCAGTGCTCTATCACTAAACTATACCCCCATTCCTTTTTATTTTGTTTTTTTTTTCTTTATTTTGAGACAGGGTCTTGCTGAGTTGTCTGGTCTCAAATTTGTGATCCTTCTGTCTCAGCTTCTAAAGTACCTAGTATTACAAGAGTGCATCACTGGGCCTGACTGACAGCACTGTTTTGAAATAGCTTTGTGGTAACAGCTATGAAAATGTAAAAACTTAGCTTTAAAACAAAATGGTGAATGAACAACAACCCTGACTCTTTCTATATCTTTAATTCACATAAATTATGGAGGCTTTAATTTTCTAAATTTATGATTCTTAAATGGCTTGATTTTTAACTGATATTTTAAAAGTGCCCCTATGTATACACCTATGCATTTTAAGAATTTGTGTGTATATATAGTTGTATATATGCATGTGTGTGTGTATAATACACACAATTAGATACAATATCTTCTTTTTAAAAGTAAGTCTTCTGAGTTAAATGTTATATACAAATGCATCTATGCTATTATAACTTCTAATAAAACATCTAACTATGGGTTAATTGTTTGGTCTGGATCTAAGCAACAAGATTATATTCCACCCAAACTAGATTCTTATCATTCCATTGCCAAATATATAATCCTTGTGCGCCAAAACGGTCAATTCAGGAACAGATCAAATTTACAGAAAGGAAAGTGTATTATTTATATAGATTTTAAAGTATGGAACAATGATTTTTTTGATAAAACATTAAATCTGTTTAGTTATTAAATTAATTATCTATATAGATTCTTAAGTGAGATTAATTTTTAAGAGAATGAAAAATTAGAGCAAATTATGATCCTTATTGGGACATATTTGAATACACTCTATGACTTTTTTTTTTTTTTTTTGGTGTCATCCTGTTAACAAACCATGCTTTTTTTCTCTCTCTCTCACTTCAGTCTTTTTGACTACCTAGAGTATTCCCAAACTCTAAATTTAGCCCAGATTTACCCCAGAACTGAATATTAGTCATATAATATCATTTATAGAATTAGGGTTAGCAGTGGGTAAAATGACCTTTTTGTCTCCAACTTAACAGTGTTTTTTTTTTTTAATTTGAAAGTAAAATATTTCATGACTTTTATAATGCTAAAAGACCCATATGTCAAAATTAGCCTATGAAGGAAAAGGCTAGTCAAAATAAAGATAAAGAGGAGGATGGAGGAAGAAGGGGAGCATAATCAAGAGCAGGAGGAAGAGGAGGAGGAAATAAAGAAGGAGAATAAAAGGGGTGAGGATGGGAAATTCCATCAAAGTAGAAGGCTCAAGAGGACTGACCAGGAGAGAAGAGGAAAGGTATAAGGAGGAACACTGGAATGAATCTGACCTGACTTTCTTATGCACATATATGAATATTACCACAATAAATGTCTCCTCTATATATCCACAAGAAATAGCAGAAAGATCAGTAGGAGCAGAGGGAAGGGGACAGGGGGAAGAAGGAGGGAGGGAAAGAGAAAGTACTGGAGACTGAATTATAGTAAATTATATTCCATGCTTTTATAATTATGTCTAAATGGATCATGATGTTATGTATAACTAAAAACAATAAAAATAATATACATACAGCAATCATATTTTTTTTTAAAAAAAGAGGTTATCAAACAGGATCCCCCTTTCATGCTTGTGAATTAAGAAAAGGATTCAAAATACTTGATTGACCATGATATATGACATGGAGAGTGTTGAGACATCTTTCTAACCTTTAGTGTTCTCATCTACTAGAGGGAATAATGATGTTCACATCAGAGTTATCTTGGAAAGTGGTGTGGGAATTTAAAACATGGCAAGAACACTAAAAGAGTATTCTTTTCACTCACTATTGACCTGGCTACTTTTCTCTTTGTACCAACCAAAAGCAGCACTTCTGACTTGTAGTCAGGCCTACAGTCTGTCTGGGGGAAAATCAATGTGGCAGGGTTTGGGAGTGTGAATGCGTTTTAAGTATCTCTGACTTACCTCCACAGTCCTTGAAAGGTCCTGAGGAACGTTTTGATATGGACTTGGTTTATTCTTCCTTATAAATATTTGTAACTATCTATGTTCCACTAGTTTAGAAAATCTCTTTGAAGATTCAGATTACACAATCCAACAAAGCTGGAACTAACCCCATGTGATAATCCAGGTGGGTCAGAGGACAGGAAACAGAATCAATGGTTGCTTTCCCTTTGGTTTGGTTGTTTTCGTCTATGTTACCTCAAGAAACGTCCGACACCTGAGATGGCCACTGTGTTTCCAGGTGAGCCAACATCATGGATTTAACTAACAATGTGCAAATCTTTCCTTTTTAATTTTGTAATTTGTTCTAATTAGTTATACATGACAGTAGGATGCATTTTGCAAATCCTGCCTTTTACTCACCATATTTTCAAAAGATTTAAAAACAGGGTTTCTCTGTGTTTAGACATTGAAATCTGGCTTCCTAACATAACTGAAGTCAAAATTCCAACACTTGAAGATTTGGGGGAAGTTTTATTTTTTTGCCTCAATCTATTTTTCTTTGGGTCTAAAAAGGAATTTCCAAAATAGCACAGCTGCTGAATCAAATGTAATAAATTACTTTGGGCATTTCATCAACAGTGGCTCCCGTGAGTAACTATTAATATGACATGATCCTTGCCCAGATTTCAGGGCTTGAAATAAGATGGTGGTGACAGGTAAGATAAATTTAATATGTCAAAGAACCTGAGAACCTTTTGAGAAATAATACATATTTCCAGAGAACTAGATTTTAATTTTATTTTTAAATTTATTTAATTTTTAGTCAGCAAAGAAAAAAAATTGTCTTTCAGCAAGAAAAATTCCAGTATGGTCAAGAACAAGCACAAACATTTTAGTAAATGAGTCAAACTGGCATTCTCATTCCTATTTAATGGCAACTACAGCAGAAAAGAGAAGAGCAGGCACATTGCCCAAATAAAATTTATTCTTATTTGTTGTAATTTAAATAATGTGGAGTTACCCAAGCAGTGTTACTTAAAAATTCTTCAGTGGGAGCTTAAAGAAGTGTGCCATATTTGGCTTAATGCATGCAATATATCCATGAAAATGCTTTTCCCTTATAGTGCCTTGTATCCAGGAGTGATTTACTTTGGCAAAAGAAATCAAAACTGGTTTTTGAATAATTAAAAACATGATTTCTATATATTTGCATCTCTACTGAGAGTTGAAGTCCTCATTAGCTCTCACCTAAAGTGTTGAAAAAAGGCTCCTAATTAGTCTCCTTGCACCTAGTCCTTCTCACCTTGCAAATCCCCTCTCCACTTTATTAGGAAAATGGACCATCCTAAGCACAAATGGAACTGTATTATTCTCCTGCTTTGAACTTTTTTTCTGAGTGCTCATTATCACTAGCATGAGGTCTAAGTTCCTTAGATCGTATTCTCCCACTCCATGACTCATGCCTTGCCTTCTTCAACCTCGTCATCTGTCAGTCTTAATACTGTTTGAACAATACTCAAGACTAATGTGCTTTAGATTTAGCATGAATCCTGTACCAATCCTGTTATCTCCAGCTAACACTCTCATCCCCTTTTCCTACCCTATTATTTTTCTCTTCTAAACCACCTCTGATTTAAGTTGTTACCTCTTCAAAAATGTATTCTTATCTACCCACTTCTGCCACCAACTTGGGCTTTCGATGTTCTTCTACACATCTGTAACAGTTTGTGTAAAAATCTTAAAATTTCTGCATAATGCTAAAATTACCTTTTTAAATGAATGAATGTGTCTCTTACCATAAAGCATATTCTATGAGAAAAAGAAGTTATTTATCATGTTTTTTTTTTCTCTCAATATGGGAGTAGTTTGCTTATCACATGATTAGTGTTCAGCTAATATTTCTAAAGCAAAAATGATCTAAAATTCTGTGTGTGTGTGTGGGGGGGTTACATTTAAGAAACTTCTTTGGAGAAAAATGCATGTGAGAATAGAGAATAATAGAAAATAGAGAACAAGAATCCATGCTTTAAAAAAGTATTCGATTTTCACTGCTATCCCAGAGTGAAATCTTGGGCTTAACAAGTCTGCTCACATATGGTTTCTTATGATAGACATTTGGAATGCAGAAAGGAAAATGCTTCTAGCATCAGACAATACCCAGAGGAAGTCTTCCAAAGCCTAAATTACTATGGAGATTTATGACCCGGCAATAACAAATAAAATAGTCTCTAAGAGTACCCTTTTCTCCTGTCTCATTTTTGGTCCCATATAAGGAATTTGGAAGAACTATTTCTGCCTTCAGGTGAAGAGGAGTTTTTCCATATATTTTGTCAACAGAGACATGAATGATGGTTGGCAGACAAACAATAGATAATGATTTAGTCTCTCACATTAAAATATTATTTCCAAGATGTTACTTAAAACCTTTGGCTCATTCAGTTTTGAGAAAACACCATTACCTAATACTGTTTGGGTGATAATGACTCAGTTATTTTGCTTATTGATCTCTTGTCCCTTGGCAAGGATTTATTAGGAGGAGATACTGGATGTCTTGGCTAATAGAATTTTCCTCAAACAAGTGTTCTATTCACCTCTTAAGAGAGTGAGAATAATGGCACCAAGGAGAGCTGAGAGAGACAAGGGTTTTAGAAAACACTGAAAGGCAAACCGATTGGACTTTGATTGTTCAGGATAGAGTGACAGAAAGAATAATGGGTGAATCTCATTCTCTTTGGTTGGCAATTTATTGGAGTGTAGGATTGTCAAGCTGATTCTGGATTTCAACTGTCTGAAACAAAGGAGATAAAATTTGCCATGATTGGTCCTTAGAAATGTGCTATGATTTAAAGGCTGGGATTTGAGTACCCAGAGAAATTTCTACCAGAAATAGATGAAACACTAACTCAAGATGTGATTTTGGCTTATCACATTGAAAGTAATTTCCCAAGCACTTTGTAAAATGGCTTGGTACATTTTGGCTCTAAACTAAAACAAAAGAATTGCTATTGGACCAGAAATCTGGTTTGGGTAAGAATCTGAATGTCCTGCTGGGATTTCAATGGATCATTTTCTTCCTGGGATGATAATCTTTTGAAAGAGAGATCATGAATCATTAAGGCAAATGTGAGCCTGATAGCCTGAATAACTGGGAATCCATATGGCAGGGAAGACTTTGGATGCTCTTTGTGTCTAATATTGCCAAGGTTTAGGAACCAAACATAAGCCAAGTTACTGAAAGTAGATGCCTCAATCAGACTTCCAGAAAGCCTATTATACACAGTATAAAAAAGCAACCAAAAGCAACCCAAACAAACCCACAAAAAGCCATCTGAAGACGGGGTGCCTATATGTAGCATATGGATACAAATGCAATCATACAACCTATGTCTGCAGTAGCTGCTGACTTATCTTTTATAGATGAAGAATCCAAAATCCAGAGCTATTAATGGAATTATGAAGCAAAACTAAAATTCAAGTTTATATATGTCCAGTTTAAAACTCATAGTCTGTTTGCTAGTCTGTTTAGCTGGGATACCCAAATGTTGCTTGGCTGTCTCTGTCAGAATCATCTGAGAAGTTTCATCAAAAATACAGTTTATTAATCACAAGCACTTACTTTTCCAAGAGCATAAATTAGGAGTTTTTAAATAAAGACCCTGGAATTTATTTTAGGAAACATATTCAAGGATGCATGGACTTGCATCCATGATTAGATCCAAGATACCCCCATATCACATCCTGCTGTAAAAGTTAGTGTTATTCTGTAGTGGTGGAGACATATAAAGCCATTATTCTATTACAACTCAATCTTCTGACTATGTGAGGAAGATCTATTTATAAGAATACAAATCCTCACTCACTATTTGCCTTATCTTTAAAATGGGCATAACACATTGTATCAGATTTCTAGGGTTACCCTAAGGAAATACCACAATATTTTAGTTGGCTTTTTCATCTCTATGACAAAAAGACCTGATAAGAACAATTTTAGAGGAAGAGAAGTTTATTTGGGACTCATTTTGAGGTCTTAGTCTGTAGATGGCTGACTCCATTGATTTGGACCCAAGATGAGGCAATGTTTTATGGTGGAAGGGTGTGGCAGAGGAAAGCAGCTCAGGAGATGGCACCAGGAAACAGGGAGAGTACCATTTACTAAGGATAAAATGTATTCACACCCCACTGCTCACAGTTACTATTCAATTAATCCATTCAAGTGAATTAAAGCACTAATTAGGTAAAGGCTCTCATAAGTTAATCATTTTACTTCTAAACTTTCTTGCATTGTCTTGCACATGACTTTTGGGGGCTTACCTCATATCCAAACTGTAGCACACATTTTAAGTAGTTTAAACCAAAATGAACCTTCTCATAATTTCAGGGGTGAGGAGTCTGCCATTAAGCCTCTCTCCTTGGCTTGTACATGGCTGTCTTTACCTGGTCTCCCTTCTGCACATGTCTGCTCCATAATGTCCTCTTCTAAGGACAACAGGTGTTTTTTTTGGGGGGGGTGGTGGCAGGGGGATTAGGGCTCATTCTAATGACTTCATTTGAACTCAATTACCTCTTTAAAAACACTGTCACCAAGAAGTTTACATACTTCAAGGTGTTCTACAGTAAGAATTCATATGTATTTAGAGTAGGGGGGGCATAATTCAGTCCATATCATTCAAATTCAACTTATTTTAAAGGGCAAAATTAAATGTCAGACATTGACATGGCTTAAAAGCTAAAGAGCATTATGCAGGAATTAAATTTTATTTAAAAATTTTAAAATTATCTGTCGCCTTGTGATATGAAAGATATTTTATCCACACGAGCAGTGCACAAATGTCAAAACAAGGCTGTCTTCGCCTTGGTTGAATTGCCATCCCACTGTTTTAAAAGAGGATGTCTTTCTATGTTTTTCTTTCTTTGTTTAGAATTAACATTAGTTAGTAGGGAAAAAAATGCATTTGCTGACTAGGATGGAGTAGCAAGAATAAATAATTCAACATGGTACCCTAAATTAGGACAAATGCATACATACATATTCTCACATAATTTACAAAGCAGATAGTCAAATATTTCTACCAGCTATTTTGAAAGCAAAGATACTTAACAGAAAAAAATATCTTTATTGAGTGCTTACTTGATGTAATGTCTTGTCATTCTAAGCATTATGTACACATGTTATGTTACTGAATTCTGTCCTCCAAAAATACAGTTTTTATTTCCCATTTTAAAATGAAAAAAAAAAAGGTCGATCTAAAAATTATTTCCCTAGTTCACGTGATTAGTAACTGATTGAGCTTGAATTCAAGTTAAGTTCTGTGTGATTTCTGAGATAAGGTTTTACCTATTAATGGCATTTAAATTTTTTTAAAAATTTTTTTGCCATACTGCAGATTTAACCCAGGCATGTTCTATCATTGAGATACACTCCCAGATGCTCCCATTTTTTTTTTTAAATTGAGATACAGTGCTGGGAGCCATCAGCCAAGTAGGTATGACAAATTCCTTGCCAGCTTACTCCCATGCTGTCTAGTGGAAGGACTTCTGAAAGGTGACCTTGCTCAAGGACCAGGGCAGGATCCGTGTTTAGGGTGTTTCCCCTTTAGAATAGGGCGGTTTAGTAATAGGAGATTAGGGTGTTCCTCTTTTGGAATAGGGCGTATCCTGCTGCTGAGTTCCTCTTGAGTGCTTAGGGTCAGACAGTATATTTGGGGAGACAGAAGCCCATGCGGAGTGGATTTGGGAGAGAGTGGATCAGGGCAGAGAGTGGATTTGGGCAGAGAACGTGGATTCCCCCAGAACGTGTTTGTAGACGGCCGGTGTGAGTTCGGGAATAAAGAATTGCTGTTTGAACCTACAAGCTGTGTGGAGACTCGTGATTTGTGCCCAGCCGAGAGACTGCGGCAATACAGTCTTATTAAGTTGTCAGAACTGGCCTTTAACTTGCATTTCTAGTGCCTCAGTTTCCTTAGCTATAGTCTGGGAATACAGGCATTACAGACATGCATCACTCTGCCTGGTTAAAGACATTATTCTTTACCCAGTGTTCCATTGTATAGTTATGTTGCATATTGTTCTATTTTAACATCAGCTCCATTAAGAATGTTGCTATCCAATGGCTAGGACCATGAAAAGTTGTGTGGTAGCAAGTTTTCTTTAGTGACACTCCAAAAATTAAATGCATAGGACCAGGTTACCTGATGAAATGTCAGATCCCAGTCCCTGATATTCTGAACATTATAATTTAAAGATATACAAAATACTACTTCACTTTTAACATCTTATTCAGAACAAAATGTAATGTACCTAGTATATTACATGCACAAACATACACACTCATGATGTTGGTACTTTAAGTGACAAAGATATCATTGAAAAGTTTGAGTAGGCCAAGAAGATTTCCCTTATCACCTGAGAAATAAGTACCCACCTTCTGTCCCAGCCATGCTCAAAGTTTAGATTTAAACCTTAGAGAATTTTTATTTGGTGATTTTATCTCATCAGGTAATTTTCTCTCATGTCCATATGAGAGAAACTAAGGTGGGAAAAACAGGTTCATTTTTACTCAGACACATTATTCAGAAGGATTTCTTTAAAAAAGAGCCTAATTTATTGTTTTGAACAATTTCAAGTGAAAAACAAGCAATAAATTTTGTTCTGGGCTTTTCTCCCTCTCGTAACTGGCGTATATCATAAGGTTTTATTTCACCTGAATTTTCTTATTGCATTTGAGGATCAATCTTTGTCTCAAGGGTGTTCTTTTGTCTTTTATCCATACTTTTATACATACTATTTTTTTTAAGATATGTGATTCTAATTCAGTTTCTTTTCTCCTTTCCATTTTGTCTTAAGATTCTTACACTAAATTTGATTCTAGTAAATGTTTTGAGTGCATTTCATGTACTATATAATGAGAAAGCTCTTTACACAGGGCCTTTTAAGTATCGTGGCCTATGATACTGCAAACTCCGTGGAAATGTCTCATCACTGTCTGAAGAGAATCCAGTTCAATAAGAAAGCTGTTTTCAAGATAGGAAAGATTAAAAATGTTTTTCAAAAACTCTTTGTGTGGTTTTGAGTGAGATCCTATTACAGCAGTGGTATTTGTTTATTTTCTGTCATTACTGAGGCTAATGTTGAAGTAGTTATAATTTGTTAACTAAAACTTCTGTCAGTCAGATGCTGGGGAATACATGTAGTATTAAGTGACATGTACAGCAAAATAAATGAATGAATGATTGAATGAATGAATGAATAAATAAATAAGTAAATAAATAAATAAGTTGTTTTTGTTGCCTAGCAATGAAAAAAATAACTTCTAAGAAACACTAACCCAGAGAAAGAAATGAAGTAGACTCAATTTACCTTTTACTTTTTCTTTGTTCATAATTTGTCTAGTGACTGAGAATTTCTTTTTTCCTTTTGGACAGAAGAAAAATTTGGATTGAAAGAAATAGAAAAAGACATAAAGAAATCCCAATAGCAATAATGTGCTTACTTGGATTAATTATTGCTATTTGACAGCAGCCAGGAGCTTATTGTCTTAAATCCCAGGAAGAAAAATTAACTTAGGGGTATTCAGAATAGACTCAAAAGTTACTGAACACCAGGTCACTTTAGCATGTTAAAATGGAGCTATTTATATATCTGAGACTCTCAGAATGGACATTTTATTTTCAAGAATTTGAAATGCATGTTGCAAACTAACCTATTCAAAGCTATACATGTTGTGAACACTTCAAAACTCAGTTAGGAAGGAAGGTCATGTAAACCTGGGCCCTCCAAGAAAATGAGAGAAAGAAAATGTCCAGTCTAGTCCCAAAGGGATGTCAAGAGACATCTAGAGGATGTCTATTTTGCTGCTAAGTTGTCTGCCAAGAGGAGATGAAAAGTCACAATGGATTAGACTCAGAGATGTCTTATGAGAGCATCCACTTCCCCATCTGCAGTGGGATAGATAATACCACTCATGGAATCTGGGTTTGCCTGTAAATGTCATCTTGTATGGCAGAAGAGTTTCTGCAGATGTGATCTTGAGATGGGGAGATTACACTGCAGGAGAGAAGAAGACCATCTGACTGAAGCAGATGGAAGTATAGGGAAGCCGAGTCAGACAGACAAGATGCTACACACTGGCTGTGAAGATGAAGGAAGGGGCTAGGAGCCAAGGAATCTTAGGAATGTAGTTCTAGAAGTTGGAAAAAAAAATCCTCCCCCAGGGTCTTCTATGAGAGCATGGTCTGCGGATATCTTGACTTTAATTCAATTAAACTGATTTCAGACTTGTGACCTCCAGAACTGTGCTCTGGTGACATCCTTGTTCATGAAAGGGATACTCCCTCATGCCTGTTGCATGTCAGAGCTATTTCCAGCTTGATAATAAAACTACCCAATTTTTATCACAGACTCTTTTGATTTAGACTCAGGCCATTTGAGTTATGTACACTTACTTCCTGTCTGGCCTTTTGCATTGCTTTAAGATGTTAAGTTTTTGATAGTTTGTTGTCAAGGATAGGAGAAATTAATATATCATTCTGAGGGAGACTAAATAGGAGCACTGCTGCCTCCTTATTGGTTCTGCAGCTCTGACCAATCCTCAGTATAGGAAAGCAAGGACCTATGCCACAGGCCATCAGAGAGAAGGAGACTGAAGTGGTCCAGATCAGTTTGCACTAGGGTTACTGACCTGCTTGGTCTGTTGCCCCTGTTCTCCTTTCCTTTTCATATATGTATGTGTATCTACATAGATAAAGATAAATGCCAAAAGAATGTTTCCTTAGCTGTGTATGAAGCACAAAGCTTGATAAAATGTTTCTGCTCCTGTGAAAAGGGATGTGATTTTTGAACAAGCAAACTTAAAATGTGTGAAAGACCAGTAATGAAAGAGATGTGAGATGCTGAGAGTCCAAGAAAGGCGCTCAGAGGGACTGGCATTCTGATATGAGTAAGAGATCCCTTGGTCTGTATGTTCATCACTTTAAAAAAAATTGAGCTGTGTTTTAGACTAAACTGCATTTCCTGACTTTTTGTAAAAACTGGCAATGTGAGAAATATAAAAAAAAGTCTATGTATGCATATTGTGTGTATGTATTTTATGTCATGGAAACTATCAATTATTGCTTATTTGTTTAAATTGGTTTCAGTGAAAGTTATTGTCCATAAGAGTGTTTTTTTTTTTTTTTTCTGATTGCAATTATTAGATGTTCCCTCAAGGAAATCAGATTGGATTTAGACCAGAACAGAGGAATTATATAATAATCAGTTGACATTATGGTAAAATTATGCCCTTAGAGCTACATTCATGAATCATTATTTTTCCTAATGACAGCAAAAAAAAATGTATTTAGTAAGTAACTTTAGTTAAAGATTCAAGAATACCAAGTAGAATTATAGAATTTAAATCACTTTAATCATATATTGTAACTGCACATTGAAATTCATGTGCAATTTTGCCTATGAAATCATGAAAACACCAAGAGATCTTGAAATCAATTGTTTTTTACAGTCCACACATAAACATAAAATGAATCATTATAGAATTAGACTTTCCAGTCTAAAGAAATTAATGAACAGGGGGCTGTGGTATAGCTCAGTGGAAGAGTGTATGTTTAGCATACATGATCCCCAGCATTTAAAAAAAAAAATGACTTGAGGAAAATGTTATACAAGATGCTCAAATCTAAGACATTAAAGTGCTTGGTAAATTGTATGAACACCCATAATTTCTATTACTATTTGCAATGCACCTGAAATCAAGACTATACAACCTCATGCATGTACAGGAAAGAGGGCACAGATCCCATATACTTCCTATAACTGCTACCAGAAAATGAATTAGGTAGAATGGGATATAGTTAGAATTTGACATATTTTCTATTGGATCATCAATGAAAATGGAAACCTTAGACAAGGTGCAGCCAAAGTGCCTCTTTTCCACATGTCCAGTAACCCAGAGAAGCACTGTGCTCTGGTGACATCCTTGTTCATGAAAGGGATACTCCCTCATGCCTGTTGCATGTCAGAGCTATTTCCTGCTTGATAATAAAACTACCCAATTTTTATCACAGACTCTTTTGATTTAAACTCAGGCCATTTGAGTTATGTACACTTACTTCCTGTCTGGCCTCCTCATAAATCACTCTCTAACTCCCTTCAGAAATGTGGTACTTACATTTTTGGTTCAATTCCTCTTTGCTTTTTTTCCAATTAGATGTGCTTTTCATATGCTCTTACCTTGTGTAGAATACTCTTTTCTTCTCCTTCAAATTCACTTAATTAACTCCTTGTTTTCACTCAATCTCACCTTAAGCATTGCTTCTCTGTTCTTTTATCACCCCCACCCTATCCCCTATTTGGTATTAGGGATTGAACCCAGGGGTGCTTCATCGCGAGCAACATCCCCAGTCCTTTTTATTTTTTTATAAAGTGAAAATGAAACAAGGTCTTGCTAAGTTGCTGAGGGTCTTGCTAAATTGCTGAGGCTGGTGCTGAGGTGTGCACCACTATGATTGCTACAAGTATAGGATTCCTTAAAAAAATTACATCTATTACCTTCAAAAGATTGCAAGAGTCATGAACTTAAAGACTGAGTATATTTCTTTCCATTTTATGCAGAGTTCCTTACAAATTCCTATGCTAAAGGTGGATCATCATAAGTGCCAGAAAGGTCACTCAGTAGAGCTATAGGAAATCTGAAAGTGCAAAGCCCACTGCTGAGCTTTGAGATAATCCAGGATGGGAGGAGATGCCCAAATAAACCATGGATTCCTTTATTTATTTGTTTGTTTATTTATAGATTTTTAAAAGGCATCCATGGAAGATTTTCAAAGTGATAGGGCAACATGTTACATGGTTAAAAACACAGGTTTGATATTAGCAACCCTGAGTGTGAAATTTTACTGGCCAATTATCAGTAGATCTCATGGATTTTAATTTTCCTTTGTGAAAATTCCCTCTCTTTCTTCTTTCCTTTTGTCTCTTAGGTAGATAGAATAACGATTCACTTCATGAATTGTCATAAAGTTTCTCATAAGATAATGTATTTTCCAAGTTTCAATCATTTACATCATATTTTTATGATTTTTATGTATCTATGTCTCACCAGTATTGCTTTTTTTCTTTAATTTTGCTTTCCTTCTCCCCCCACTTTTTTTAAAAATACAATTAATTTTTAGGGCAGTTTTAGGTTTACAGAATAATTGAGAGGAAGTTGCAGAGATACCCCATGTATCCTGTCCTCACACATGCACAATTTCTACCCTGGTCAACACACCTGTATTAGTGACACATTGTTTTGTAGTCAACCAACTTACATTGACATATCATTCTCACTCAAAGTCCATAGTTTATATTAAAGTTCACATTTGCATGTATGTTTTTCTTGATTTGAACAAAAATATAGTGACACGTATTCACCATTATAGAATCTTATAGAGAGTTTTCACTGCCCTAAAAACATTTTACCTGTCCTCTGGACAACAGTTGATCTTTGTAGTTTTGTATTTTCTAGAATATTAAACAGTTGAAACCTGACAATATGTAGTCTTTTCAGCTTGGCTTCCTTCAACTACTAATATGTTAAGTTCTTTTCATGTCTTTGTGTGACTTAATAGCACATATTTTAGTGTTGAATAATATTTCTTGGCCTGTATGTACCACAATTAATTTTTCCATTCACTTTGGGTGGGATATCTTGGTTGCTTTTCAGGTTTGACAATTATGAAAGAAGCTGTTATAAATAACTATGTGAAGTTTCTATGTATATATGACTTTTGGACTTCTTTGGTAAATAGCATGGAGTGTGTTTGATGGACTGTATGAGTATGCTTAGTTGCACATGAAACTGCCAAACTGTCTTCTAAAGTGGTCTATCATTTTTGTTTCCCATCAGCAACGAATGAGAGTTCCTATTGTTTTACATCTTTACCAGCATTAGGGGTTAGTCAGGATTCTGGCCATTTTAGTAGATTTGGAGTGGCAATTTTATTTTGTTTTAGCTTGTATTTCTGTGATGACATGATATGGAGCATCTTTTATTTTTTATTTTTTGGGGGAACCAGGGATTGAACTCGCAGGCACTTGACCACTATGCTACATCCCCAGTCCTGTATTGTATTTTATTTAGAGACAGGGTCTCACTGAATTGCTTAGCACTTCACTTTTGCTGAGGCTGGCTTTGACTCACAATCCTCCTGCCTCAGTTTCCCCAGCTGCTGGAATTACAGGCATGCACCACTGAGCCCAGTGCATCTTTTATTTTTATTTACTTATTTTTGCAGTACCAAGGATTGAACCCAGGGCTTTGCACATGCTAGGTAAGGGCTCCACCATCTAGCTATATCCCCAATCTGCAAATAACATTTCATATCCTTATTTTCCATATGTTTCTCTTCTTTGGTGATATATCTGTTAAGGATTTTGGCTCACTTTTTAAATCAGGCTATTTGTTTACTCATTGACCAATTCTTTGTAAATGTATAGTCCTTTATCAGCTGTATCTTTTGCAAATATTTTCTCCCATTCTGTGACTTCTCTTTTCATTCTTTGATGTTGCCTTTCACAGAGCAGAGTTTTAATTTTAATGAAGTCTATCTTCTCGATTTGTTTTTTTTTCATGACTCATGACTCTGGTGCTGATTGTAAAAAGTTATCACCAAACTCAACATCAACATCATCTAGATTTTTTTCTACATTATCTTCTATGAGTTTTACAGTTTACTTTTTTACATTTAGTTGAAAGATTCATTTTGAATTAATTCTTGTAAAGGGTCAAAGGTCTGTGTTTAGAATAATTGTTTTGCATGTGGATGTCCAGTTATTTCAACATCTTTTAAAAAGATTATTATTTTTTTCCTAATGAATCTCCGCTATCCCCTTTTTAAAGATCAGTTAACTGTATTTATGTAGTTTATTGTGGGCCCTTTACTCTGTTCCCTTAATCTATTTTTTTTTAACCCAAATCCCACAATCTTGATTACTATAGCTTTAGAGTAAATTTTAAAGTTGGGTAGTGTCAGTCCTCCAACTTTTTTCTCCTTTGATAATACTGGCTATTCTGACTCCTTTGCCTCTTATTAACTTTACAAATCAGTTTGTCAATATTCTCCTTCCAGCTTGCTTGCATTTTGATTAACTTTTCCCTAAATCCATAGGTCAAGTTGTGAAAAAGCAGCAGTTGGACAATGCCTTCCTTGATAATTTGTTTTGAAAGTTATAGTGTCGTTTTCAGGTGGAAGATCTACACAATCATGGCTTTGTTCTGCTTGTTATTGTCTTCCTAGTATCATTTAATACCCTTACAGATTTGAAAAGCTTGTAATGTATGTGCAGAATATCTATACTTTTTTCAAAAGCAATATGGCCAAGGAACTTCATTGCAGCAAGTTTAGGAAAGCATGCAATAGAGGTAAGACACCTGAAACCAATCACTCTTTCCTCCCTGAATCAAGTTTTTTAATTTATTTTTTTATTTTTTTAATGAGAATTAGTTCATGAATGAGCATCACTGAGACATGAAATAGTGAGTCAATAAATCACAAATATTATTCCTTAAGTAGAATTTTCGAAGAAAACATCATATGCTATATGTAATTCCTGAAGGGAAGGGGATGTTCACAGGTATATGTTTCGTATTTATGGATTGCCATGTTTGTCTATAATTACTGCCACTTTAACTACTACTACTTATCCTATGCCAACAAATTAGACTTCACATCATGGCCATTAAATAGGTATTATTTCATCTTTAATTTCCTTTGAAAAATTATTGGTGCATTATAATTATACATATTAGAGGGATTTGTTATGATATATTTGTACCTGTTCATAACATAATTTGATCCTTTTTATTCCTCAGCACCTCTTTTCGTTTCACTTCTTCCTCCCCTCTGGGTCCCCTTCCTCTACCCCACTGGTCTCGCTTTTTCCTTTCTAGCTACTACATATGAGATAAACATATGACCTTTTATTTTCTGAGTCTGGTTTATTTCCCTTAACATCATAGTTTTCAGTTCCATCAATTTTTCCTGCAAATGACATAATTTCATTTTTTTATGGCTGAGTGAAACTCCATTGTGTTTGAATGTATGTATACATACATTGTATATCTATTTGTATACATAAATATATTGCAATAGTATACTATTTTGGTTCTTTGGAGTGATATATTTGGGTGATATAGTGGTTTCATTCCTGGTTTTTTGAGGGACCTCCATACTAATTTCCAAAGTAGTTACACTAATTTCCAATCCCACGTACATCATCTTTTCCCCTGCATCCTCCCCAGCATTTATTATTATTATTTGTATTCTTTACGATTGTCATTCTAACTGGAGTGAGATGAAATTTCAGTGTAGATTTTTTTTATTTCCCCAATTGCTTATAATATTGGACATGTTTCATCTATTTGCTGGTAATTTGCATTTATGCTTTTCAGAAACATCCATTCAGTTCACTTGCCCATTTATTGATCAGGTTATTTGTTTTTTGGAGGGTAAGTTTTTTGATTTCTTTATATATTCTGGATATTAATTTTCGGTCAGAAGAGTAACTGGAAATTATTTTTCTCCTATTCTGTGGGGTCTTTTTTCAAGCTCTTAATTGTTTCTTTTGCTGGGCTGAAGCTTTTTAATTTAATTTAATCCCATTTATTTATTAATTCTTACAGTATTTTCTGATATTTAGAAGTCCTATTGAGAAATATGCCTGTTACTCTATGTTGAACTGTTGACTCTATGTTTTCTTCTAGCAGTGTCAGAGTTTCTGGTTTAATTCATAAGTATTTGATCCTCTTCCAGATAACCTTTTTATTAGGGGGGAGGAATGGAGATTGAACTTAGGGGCACTCCACCACTAAGCCACATCACCAGCCCTATTTTGCATTTTGTTTAAAGACAGGGTCTCACTGAGTTGCTTAGTGCCTCACTTTTGCTGAGGCTGGCTTTGAACTCTCAATACTCCTGCATCAGCCTCCTGAGAAGCTAGTATTTCAGGTGTGCACCCATCTCAGTTGACTTTTCTACAGGATGAGAGATAGGGATCTTATTCTTCTACAAATAGATACACAGTTTTTTCAGCACCATTTGCTAAAAAGACAGTCTTTTCTGAAAGGTATGTCGTTGGCACCTTTGTTAAGGATCATATGACTGTATTTGTGTGACTTTGTGTCTGTCTTCTGTTTCATTGGTCTTTGTGTCTGTTTTCTATGCTAGTACTGTGTTATTTTTGTTACTATAGCTCTGTAGTATTTGAAATTGAGTATTGTGAGGCCTCCAGCACTGGATTTTTTTTCTTTCCCTCTCAGAATTGCTTTAGCTATTCTGGGACTTTTATTCCTCCGTATGAATTTTAAGACTGCTTTTGCTAGCTCAGTGAAGATTGTCATTGGCATTTTGAAGGGTATTGCATTGAATATGTAGATAACTTTTCATAATATGCTCATTTTGTCAATATTAATTTTGCCTATCTAAGAACGTGATAGGTCTTTCCAGTTTCTACTATCTTTTACAATTTCTTTCTGTAGTGTTCTATAATTTTCATTTTAGAGATCTTGTACTTCCTTGATTAGATCTATTCCTAGATTATTTGTTCATTTGTTTGCTTATTTATTTTGAGGCTGTGGTGAATGGAATTATGTTCCTTATTTTCTTTTCAGCAGATTTGTTATTAGTGTATAGAAACATTTTGATTTTTATGTGTTGATTTTAATTCTTGAAACGTTGCTGAATTTTTTTTTTTTACCAGGCTTAGAAGTCTTCTGGTGTTTGTTTATAATATTCTAAGTATAGCATCATATAATCTGCAAACAGTGATAATTAAACTTCTTTCATTATTTGTAGACTTTTTTTTTTTCTTCTCTTGCCAAATTGTTCTGGTTAAAATACCAAGTAGTATATTGAATAAGTGTAGTGAGAGTGGACATACTTATCTTGTTCCTAATTTTAAATTCGCCTTTAATTTAATTGGAGAGAGTTAAATTCAGAGAGGCTTACATAATGTATGCCAATTTAATATTATTGGTATGGGTGATAACTACTTTAATAGTATTTTCTCTCTCTACCTATCCCACTCTCTTTTGATTGTTCTAAAGTGGCAGTCCTCAAAAATGTGGGGGAAGATTAATACTCATATCAAAATTTGTTTTTCAAAGTTCTTTGAACAAAGTAAATATATTGTTACTTTAATTCAGGACCTCTCAGAGGTAATATGAAAACTTGCATATACAAATCTGTGGAATCACTGGTAGAGAGCTCCTTTCTTTCTGTTGATCTGCAGGATACACTTGGGAGGAAATACAAATTTGATAATTTTTCTGTGTCATTCATTAAGCATGTTATTCTGGAAGTACAACTCTCCCCCTAAAAAATATAGATAATTGATATGCTTTTATTTATTCTTGGCTAAATTGTTGAAAGATGAGCAATAGCAGAACAGAATATTATGAAATGCAACATTCACATAGAATTGGGACAACTTTGAACACTGACATCACATTATATTCCAAAAGTGTGGATTGTCTTAACTAAGGTTATCAAGAACCCTCTTCTTGACCATTTCTCAAGTTTTCAGGATGGAGGATTAAAGTTATACCAGAAACAATACTAAGATCTATGATCCAAAATGTAGAAAGAAGATTTTACAAGATATAAGAGAAACTAAACAAAACTTCCTAAAACAAAACAAAATAAAGCAACAATTATGATGTCTGTGTCTATACAATAGCACTTTTCTTAGCTGGTAATTAGGGACCCAACACAAGGGTCACACATCTCGACTGGAATCAGCCTGGATTCTGAAGAAAGGTGTGTCTATTTGGTTATTCTCCTTCCTCAAAGAGATCCCTTTGTGTAATTTAAGCACAGTATGGAAGCAACAGTTTGGAACCAACAGGACAAACACTTTGAAATCATCCATGATGCATATGATATCATCGATAGAGTTCAAATTATTTCTTTGCTTTTTGATATTCTTTATGGGAATAGGTGAGCTTTGTTCAATTGCTAGAAGAGGAGTGGGGTACAATAGACTTAACATCAATTAAATATAACATATAGTTTTAGGAGCTATTAATTTTCTGGATATGCTTTCAGAAACAAAACTTTTTTAGAGTAACAGTGAAGTTCATGAATTTATAGCCACCTCTGAAAGTTTATTTACATCATCCTTCTATATGGAAGTCAGCTTTGTTTTGATTATTTCTAGCTCCATAAATATTTGAATGTAGATATTGTATATCTTCAAATTTGATTTAAGACATTAGTTAGGATACATTTGAAAGTCTTCATTACAATGGTGCCTTTGTAAAAGTATATTTGTTAGTTTGAGAACTTTGGAAATAAATTCTAGCAAGTTCCTTTTTTTTTAAAGCATGCCTTACCTATAAGTCTAAACCAAACAAAACTGTTGTTATTCAATTATTTTAATCTGAAAAAATGGATATTCCACATAGTTCAGTCTATTAGAAAATATTTGAAGGTCCATATTGGATATTTTAGTTCATTTCAACTATTAGTATCTACCAGGAAAAAACAAAAAGCCAAAAGCCAAAAAACACATTACTTTTGAAAAACAAAAATATAATACATAGTACAAGTGATCCATGCATACATTTATCCCTGAAAATGTGCTCTTGATATATACATCGAGAAGGGTTACCACCATATGTAGTATCTTGGTGCAGTGCTAGCACACATTGTGGTTACTTTTGGGGTAGACTATGTTTAAGTTATACGTATGGGAATTTCTAGAGTTCAGGTCTTATAAAGCAAGGCAAATATCTGTATACTCATGTTTGTTTCAGATTTGTTTCACAGACTTCCCTTTCTGGCATATAATTTAGATTAACATTTCTACTTATATTTGCTTTGTGAAGGGTAAGGTACATTTATTTTCTGCCCTTGTTCTCAACTTATTAGTCACAAAGACAGAGATAATTACAAGGTGGAAATTAACAATCTAACTCTTATCCCCGAATATGCTCTCCCCACTTTATACCCCACCCCTTAGTCAGTTTCTCCCTGCATTAATCCTGTTTTTTGAATGAGTTCAACTTATCAGAACAAGTGCTAATGCTCAGTCACTTGCTGCGCCTGCCACTGTACGTTGTTCAATAGTTTCTCCTAAGTGGGCAGCTGTCCCTAGCCCCATAAGGAGGGGAATTGAAATGTGGACATGTGGCCTTTTCATTTCATGTGCTTTCATTGCATTCATGTCCATCCTAAAAAGAGTAAAACAAATGGGAGCCAATACAGAAAAGGTCAAGCTTGGAGAAATCCAGGGACTCAGAGGAGAGAGATTTACTTTTGTTCTGCTGAGAGTAATACTTTATCTTTTTCTTTCCCATTCAGTTCATTTCATCTTAGTTTCCAAAGTTTTATGCTTTTCTAAGATAGAATGCATTTGCATTAAATCTCAGGTAGATGTTTCAGCTGTGACACCTCCCCCCCCTTTCTCCTTCTCTCTCTCTTTTTCCTATCCCTTTCTCCCTATCTCTCTTCCCCACCTCTCTTGTGTGTGCGAGCACATGTGCATGTGTAACACACACACACACACACACACACACACACACACACAGAGTTCCCCATCTGTTTAGGAATTCCAGGCAGAACCGCTTCCTATTTTAGTATCTGAGGCTTCTGACCACACTGAATTGAGTTTTGGCTGTGAGTTATGGAATGAATTGATTTTAAAGGTACATTGTGATGGGAGAATAAAGACATTCACCTGGCAGCCATAAGAGAAAATGATGTGCCTTCTCCAATACCTGTTTGATTTTCTATGTCACTCCTGAGAAGAGGGAAGAACTTATAGGCTTGGATTTTGAGATAGAGATCTTAGTCCTGCCATTAGGGAAGACTCTACAGACTCCCCTATAGAAGGATAAAGCTAGACACCGGCAGAC
Organism: Callospermophilus lateralis; assembly: GCF_048772815.1. Taxonomy (NCBI): domain Eukaryota; kingdom Metazoa; phylum Chordata; class Mammalia; order Rodentia; family Sciuridae; genus Callospermophilus; species Callospermophilus lateralis. The sequence continues at coordinate 187,445,063 of NC_135306.1, read as the reverse complement.
AGTAATGACAGATGCCCTGGCCAGATCAGCCTACAGTCTAGGAAGCTATTCTTATGACCTTGAGCAAAACCCTTCAAATCATGTGGCTTCATTTCTCTCATCTGTAAATAATTGAAACTGGCAGTTAAACAACATTTTAATGTAATTGAAACCCTTTTCCAATCATAGATAAATCTTATATGAACTCATGATGTGCAATAGATTAAGAAGCTGAGGGATTCTTTCTGAAATGGGCACAGGAGACCTGAACTCTCACTACTCACCATTACTGCTCCCTAATTGAACCCAATGGCTGACTGAGGTGACTTCCTACAGCATATTTTAAACATCACTTTTATCAGCATCTTTATGTGTCCCTTTGCAAAGTCACAGTCCTTATAGTTTTTTTTTCTAAAAATCAGAATCTTTACTCTCTAAACTTATTCCTTTGTAATGATTCATTAATATGGTTTGATTTTATGTGTAGATATTTTTTCCACGATGTCTTTGAAGTAGTCTGAATACTTGGAAATTGTGCTTTTTCTTATAAAATACATCAGATATTTAAATTGAAAAGTTAATATTGGCAGCCTTTTCTATTTTTGAGGCCCATGTTTAAAACATATTTATTAGTTCTTGAGGGACTCAGGATTGCCATAGATCACTCTATGTGTACCACATGTGGTGGCCATTCACCACCCCCCCCAGCTTTGCTATTATAAACTAAAAGATTCAAAGTGCCCCTTAAATACCCACATTTACTTAGTAAATGGGCACCACAGTTAGTTCAGTAAGTAAATTAGAGGTAGGTTATTAAGATAGGAAGAATCAGAAAAGTGATGACCCTCTGCTCTAACTCAATTTAGGTTATTTAACTTTAAACCAATTTAAATTTCAACCAGTTTCCTCTAGTGCTCCCTATGATGGCATATGCATGATGCTAATATGTGGAAGGTACAGTGGAAAGGATCTTGCCTGGTAGAAATGTATGGCATCTTTAATTAAGACACATACTTTTCAATGTAAATTAATATAAAACTTCTTTTCGTCTTCTGTTGATGTTATGAATTACATAATCCTGAAGGCAAAATAGAATTGCCTCCACTTTGGACGTTTGAATACACAGAGACATTAATATCTAGCATTATCTACAAACTCAGTATGTTAAACTTGGATGCAAACAATTAGCAATTTACTGTGAACACTGCCCTCTCTCTCATTCTTTAATTGAGTTTACTAGTCTGTATTTCAGTTGTCAATCCATAAAATATGAAAAAGAACATCATATTTAGCCAAGTTTGGAAGGTTATAATAAACACATATGAATAGAATTCTTTACTGTAGACATTTTAGGGCCTTTTTAAAGCTTGTGTGTCATGTAAAATTCAAAGAGGAAAATGTATTTACATATTTTGCAAGATTTTTTGACTACAGAGTAACATTTTTCTTCTAGGACGTCTTACAGAATTAATACACTGAAAAAATATGCTTACAAATTTCTTGATTTAATATGTTTTTAAGGAAGATCCTTTTAGGACATCATCATTTAATAATTTCACTAAGTAGAAACAGGAAATGTAACCAGGTAAAACTTTACTTTGCTGTTTTCTGCTGTAGCTAAGAAAGGTAAGAGACATAGAATAGGAGACAATTCGGTGAGAAAGTCTACCCTTGTTTGTTTAATCACTGTTTCTTCAGGATGATACTTTCCTGCGCAAGTTTCTGATTACAAGTACAGAATGAACAGAATGGATTTAATTTTTCATTGGAAGGGTGAGCAGTATTCATTTTAAGGAGCACCAAATCCTACATCACATTAAATATTAACGACCGACACTGCAATTCCTCTCTTTAATGTGCTTTGTTTTGGTGCCTGGCCAAGCCAGGAAGATGAAAACTCCCTTGGGGCCTGATAGAGAATATAATTTGCTCTGCAATTTTCGTGGTAAACATGGTCATAAATTAGAGAGGGTGATGAATATGCATGGAAACAACCAGAATTCTCGTTCTACCCCCAGTGTTCCTCAGAACCATTAGTTTGTTACCCTTACAAATTCTCTAAGAAAAATATGTGTGGTCTATGGCCTTCAGAGTGACTTCAACCTCACTCTTCATTTCTTTATTACATGCTTTCATTCAAGTATGTATGTATTTTACATGACTTTTTTTTTTTTTTTTTACAAGTGACTTTTAGATACACCTGGCTATTCTAGACTCTACCAGGCAGCTGTTTTTATTATTGTGTTTGGAGTGGAATTTCTTCTGTCACTCTGCTTGTGTTGGTTTTAGTGCAGAGATTCTGAATTACATGAGAGAAATCTGCAGCATCAGATCATACAGGTTCAGAGCGCTCCTAGGTCATGACAAAGAATTTAGAACTTTAAAAAAAGTAAAACGTCAAAGCTATTAGTTGGTTTAAGTGTTGCTGTATCTAATATGATGCTTAGACAATGTTCTATCTTTTTAATGGACTGTGGGCTGTGGGAGAAAAAAGGAGGAATACAGCTAACAGGCAATTGTAGAAACCCATCCTATAATTATGACTCTGTAGACTGGGTCTCACCCTTGGTGACCACCATAATGTCAAGATTTCCATTATATTAATCTCTGATTTCCCAGCGAATAGAATGCCATAAAATATTATGATCAGAAGATTTTTAAGTTTTAACCAGTCACACACACACACACCGAGTTGTCTCTTTGTATCTGCACATTCAACCAAGAGCTAGCTGATCAAAAACAATTGAAAAGGAACTGCACCTGTACTGAATGTACTTTATGTGTATGTACTTTTGTCTTGTAATTATTTTCTAAACAATACAATTTAATGACTATTTACATAACATTTACATTGTACTAGATATTAAATTAATCTAGAGATGATTTAAAGTATACAGAGGATTTTTTCAAGCTACATGCAAATATGATGTCATTTTATGTAAGGTGCTTGAAGATGCTAAAAATTTTGTATCTGAGGAGGATCCTTGAACCGTCCCCCACAAATATTGATGAATTGTTATATATCAAAGATAATTATTTCTAACCTTTTCACTTATCTTCCTCCATTTTCCCCTTCCTAAGTCAGAGATGTGTTTGTGTTGAACATTGTTTTTAGGAGCAGAAAGATAGCAACTAAAAAGGCAAACAAATTCCTGCTTGGCTCCCCAAACTTTAATTGGAAAAAAAAGAAGAAAAAGAAGATGTAGAACCCAGTACAACTTTCGGTTGAAACTTCTTCCAAAGGAAAATAACTCTTTTCAATTTTTTACCATAACTGTTGTCAAATGGTTTCTGTTGAAGCAACTTCATTTCTGGGTCAAGTGGAAGACACAAAGCATTTAGGGTTAATGTCAGTAGTGATCATTAGTTTGAGCTTCTGAACAATTTGCAATGCAATAGTTATCAAAAACAGCAGTTAATTATGTTTCAGTTATTCCATCCCCCATTTGTTTTTGGTTTCCAAATACATATTTTAATTTGTAGTTGAACATGTTCAATCAATCACTCATCCATTTGGATTAAACAGTCAATTTTTATTGAGCTATTTTCTTGTGTTGTTCATTCTGGGAATATAGAAATATAACATGTGCTTCTAATCTCCCAAGACATTGACCGAGCTAAAGAGATAACCTAAATATGTGTGTATGTGTGTGTGTGTGTGTTTTAATTTGTTTGGTTTTGTGTTTGGTCAATGAGTACTGTAGAAATAGAGAAGGCTGGAAAACTCATTAACAACTCAAAATGGGGAGATTTCATAAATGAACTGAGGTGAATTTGATCTGGGATCTCAGAAGGTAGGAAATATGGGCATGTCCCTTATAAATAGGAAACTTGTGAATGAAGGCTGAGAATGGGAATGAGGGAGATATGGAAGTCTGAACCAAAGACATCTGTTTACATCAGGAGAACATATTTTGTTTACTCAGATAAAGCAAGGCTCTAGAAGCAGAGAAATGTCAATTAAATGTCTTAAATATTAAAAGGTCATCTTATGTGATCTGATAGGCAAAAGTTCTATATTTTAATAAGATTCAAAGTGAATGTGGGTCTCTAAGAATTGGAGTGAAGAATAAGCATGTCAAAATTCATTATCTTATCATTTTTAGGTTAAAAAAATGACTCTATTTTCTTTAGGTAAGTTGTTATAAGTTGAGCCTTCTTTCCTAGAACATTTGGACATACCAATAAAAATGCATAAAATTCATCACAATACATAGAACATTAGCATGCAATTTTATTGATATGTATTAGTAAATAAAATAAAGCCATATTCTAGTTTTATTGTAAATATTTTCTTTGGAAAAGTTTTTTTCATGTATGGGGCTTCACCAGGAAAGGTTTTGAAAATTTGCGACTAAACATATTTGTCTAAAGACTTTTAATTTCCTGATTAACCTATCTATAAGAAGGGAAGGTGTTGTTCATTTAAGTATGTTTGAATTATATCCAAAGTTAAACTCATTTTTCTTAAAATTTTTATCATTTCAGCATGGCTATATAGCTCAAAAATATTAGAGTTGTAAATTTTGCTGAGTGAAAGAAATTTTCCAATGACTACTTTAAAAAAAAAAAAAATTCTTTTTAACCATCCCTTACTCTTCCATTTCTTTTTTTTTATAAAGAAAGAGTGAGAAAGGGGGAGAGAGAGAGAGAGAATTTTTTTTTAATATTTATTTTTTAGTTATCAGTGGACACAACATCTTTGTTTTGCATGTGGTGCTGAGGATCGAACCTGGGCTGCATGCATGCCAGGGGAGCGCACTACCGCTTGAGCCACATCCCCAGCCCCCTTCCATTTCATTATAAATCAGTTAAGATGGGTGTGATGACTCATGGTTATTAATCTCAGTGACTCTATATGCCAAGGCGGGTGGATCACAAATTTGAGGCAGCCCCATCCACTATATTAAGATAAAAAAAGAAAAAAAGAAAAGAAAGTAAAAGAAAAAGAAAAAACAATAAAAAAGAGTGGAGATATAGCTCAGTGCTACAGAATTCTTGGGTTTAATCTCTAGGATTGCAAAATATAAACAGAGAGATAAAGAGATATAGATAAAACAGTTGGATCATAACTCGATTCTCGGTATCATGTGACAATGCAGACATTTTTACTGTTATTGATAAAACATGTTTTTGGTTCATCGGTGGTATTACAGTTTGGTTTGTCAATTGAATTGTGATAGTAAAATGCATATTCAAGTTCTCATTTTTGGTATCTGTGAATGTGATATTATTAGACAAAGGATCTTTGCAGATACAGTTAGGTGAAGGACCATATAAGGAGATTATGCTGGATTAATTTGGTGATCCCCAACTCCAAGAAAAGAGTCTTTGGTAGAAGAGGAGAAATATAGAAAGAAAGCCATCTGAAAACATGGAGAGATTGCAACTATGCAAGCACGATACAAGGAAGCTGAGAGTCACCTGAAGCTGGCAGAGGTGAAGACGGTCCTCCCATCTAGTCTGGGGAGGAAGAGTCACCCTGTTATTAGGACTTCTGGCCTCCACAACTGTGATATTGTTTTAATTAATGAAGTCTGTGGTGATTTGTTACAGCAATCCTAGGAAGATTAAAAAAAAATGAATACAGGCTTCATATTTATGATGACATAAACTGTAAGTAGTTTTTTAAGCCAGATTTTAGTTGAGGATTGTTTGTCATTAGTCCCAAGTAGACACTGGAAAATTCTCTAGGAAGCAGAGGACTGAAATTAAATTACCACTGGGAAGAATACCTTTGAATATCTCAGTTCTACACGTGGTGCCTCCACGTGGTTAATGATGTAATGGCATAACAGACCTCTTCTGAGTTAAATATTCTATGGAAGCAATAGTGGAATGCATGGATGTGTAACAAAAACGGAATATTTTAAGCAGTGTTTCATTGATAGAAACCAGGTTAGTAATCGTTGATGTAGCTTGCTAGTGTTATGGTAACTGTGTCTTAAAAAGAAGAAACAAGATCTCTTCGAACATTCCTTGGGGATGTGACTTTTCAGAAAACTAGGTACTGATGGACAAGAAAAGTTAGACCAGAGTGATTTTCTAAGTACAAGATAGTGTAAATATGATACCCCATCAATTCTTAAATAACAATTATCAGATGATCAATGGATCTTTTATTTTTTTTTACCATCATTTTATTTTATTGTTTTTCTTCTAAGAAGTTTCAAATCAGAACTTGTAATACCTGTTCAAAGCAAAAAAACATAGGGCTATATTTCTCTGCTGGCAGAGAAATATCTATGCTAAGGGAATATGATGTTATAGCCAGAATCTTCATTTGAAGTGTGTTTTCTTGAATCTATGCTGCAATGTACATATCCATCCAGTAAATTTTGTTATCCCACTGGGATATTTTAATATTACAATTGGGGGTTGTATACTCATCCTGATGCTTAGAAAGATGAGCAAAAACTGGCATTATATAACTTGTTGATTCTGCCTGTGGTGCCTCTTTGTAACTGAGAATTGCTGCTGTTTTTTTAACATAGAACACATTTAGGGAAAGAAACTAGAATGAATTTTTTTTTTTTTTTGGAATCAGGATAGTGCAACCACAAAAAGGCCTGGTTCTTAACCTCCTCTCAAGAAATTTACATTATTATTGAAAATATAATATCAATCAGTCAATAAAATTGGCATTAACATTTTGATGGGAAAACCTAGGTGCTTGGAGTGTATACAACTGGCAGGAGCTCCTCAGAGAATGGACATGAGGAAAGATGGCCTTTACTCAGATGAATTTCTAATGATTATAGTTGAGTTATTTTTTCACATTCAAATGCACATTTATTGTTTGTTAATTTTTTGGTACTGGGGATTGAACAATGGGAATTGACTCTTTACTACTGAGCTATACACCTGGCTCTTTTAATTTATTTTTTTATTTTTTATTTTGAGATAGGGTCTTGCTAAGTTGCTTGGGACCCACTGAATTGCTGAAGCTGAATCCTTGAACTTGTGATCCTCCTGCCTCAGCCTTAATTTGTTGGGATTATAAATGTGCCCCATCATGCCTGACTCAAATACATATTTTGAATTGTATCCTAGAAATCCAGGCCTATTTAAATTCACACACACACACACACACACACACACACACACACACACAAAATAAATAAATAAATAAATAAATAAACAAACAAACAAACAAACAGTCAGTCTTTTTCTCTGGCATTTGGGATAACTCTTTGTAACACCCTCACCTCACACTGTGCTCTCTTTCCCACATGGATTGCCTGCAACCTTCCTTATAAGACAGTACTATCCCTGTCCCATGAAGGTAAAACTGTTTCTTTTCCCTCCTTTACAAAGCACTTCTTTCTCTACCTTTTCATTCATTTCTTCTATTTGAATGTCTTCCTTCTGGGACACCCTCTGAGAACAGGGACTAAAGGTGAAAAAGTTGCAGTCAGCTTTCAGAGTTACTGGGTTGCTATTTATTTATTTGTTTATTTCGGAATCTTTAGCTATAATGAGTAAATGCACACAGTTTAAACGTGAAAACGTCCTGGCATCAAAATAGACTGTAAAATCAAACTTATTTAGTAATACTGTTAGCATTTATTAAGTGGGCTCTGTATATGTGGTACTCTCTTTAAAACTTCTTTTAATCTACTCATTTGATATCCACAACATGCTATGAACTAAATCTTTCCTGTCATATTATTTTTTAATGAGGAAACTGAGACATTCCTAGGCTTCATTACTAATAACTAGGAGAAGAAGATTTGGTCCTAGGTCTCTGAGTTTGTTGACACAAATATCTGAAGATATACATGCCATTGCCTGCTGCTTCCTTACCTACACTGATCCTCTCCTTTACAGATCTATTAGTCCAACCAAAAGGCAGAATACAAGTTCCCTAACACTAATCTTGGTGCAGGTTTGAAGCTGCAACTCACTTTTGACTTCCAGTTGAGATCTCATTTGTGACTAAAGTCCTGGAGATCCAGGGTGTCTTATCCCCTACAACTCTTTCTTATAAAAAAATACGTCCATTTTTTGCTAAAATGCTACCAATAGGGCAATGGAAATATGTAGGATTTAGATTATGGATTTTCCTAATCTCATGATTTGTTAAGGAAGGTTTCTATTTCTTCATGCTGTCATTGTAAAAGCAAAAATGTACAAAAAAATCAGAACCTGCTTTGCTGCTAATATTTTGTGTGTTTGGGAGTGGGAAAACCAGTCAATCCATTTGTCCTTATTTTCTTTTTCTATTAAAAAAAGAGGGGGGGAACAAAATTTTACTTCCTAGGATTACTAAGAGAATTAAAAAGATAATTTAGCCTTTATAATATATCATTTATATAAATTATCTTTTCACTTTAAATATCTCCATTGTATCTAAGAAATATTTAAGGGATATTTCATAAGAGTCTGGCAGCCTCTTGGTGTATTTTGTCTCCCATCAAAACTTAGTTTTATTTCTCAATTTCAGCCTTTTTTACTCAGGTGGATCCCATTTGTTTGAGTTTCACTTAGGTTGTATACTAGCAGTGTACCTTATTAGGATATTGCTTAATAAATAAAGAAATGTCCTGCCTTATTGAACATCCTCTGATGCTGTCTCTGAAATTCGGAAACATATTTTAGACTCAAGATTGTAGGGAAGAGTGCTGAGTGTACTCTCTGGTAAAAGCTTCTTACATGGCCATCTCTCTAGATGCAAAGTGCATTTGTATAGTTCAAATTGTTAAGGTGTAGGCACTGTTTACAAAAACAACTTGCATGTGAGGTTTTTTTGTTTGTTTTTTCTACAGCAGAAGGATAAGGAGAGAGAGCTTTTGAAAGGAATTTTGGTCAGGGCAGTATTTCAGGATCCCCACCCATAACCACATTGAAATTGAACTAGGTGTAAGGGGCTGAAGAGTGAATTCTTGTTAGACAACTGGAAACTACTTTTTAATGTTTGGTTTCTAGCTTCCAAATCATTCTGGTGCATTGATGCAAGAAATTGCAAAACAATCTTTGCATTTCATTTTGGCTTCTTTGCTGGTATAGTCTCAGGCAAAATACTTATTAAGAGTCATATGAGAGTAATGTCTTCGGGGATATAGTTGAGATGTACAATGCTTATTCCAAAGGGAAGGAATTTATTAAATAATTATATCTTCTTATAAATTCTTCTAATCTCATAATTTATTCAAGAGCATGGCTATTTCTTTATGTAGAATCTTGGTAAAAATAAAGATTTATAAAGGCTACGTTATATTCCCTGTTCTGCCTATAACACTTTTTCTACCTAGGATTGAGCAAGATCAATTAGTGGAGACCAATTAAATGATTTCTTTTTCTTTGTATTATTGCTTTATGAATCTAATATTTACATAAAGTAAATAGACAATGTTTCCATTTTAAATCATTATGCCCATTCAAACATGTTCATCTACCAGAGTGTGATATTGGTCTCAATTTATTCAACATTTTCTATGGGTCACATGCTTTCATTTTATTTGAATAGCATTATTGCATTCTAGTAACAAGCTCTGGAGGGACATTGCCATTTCAGTACTACAAAAGGAGAGAGTCTGAGTTTAGCAGTCTGATGTTAACCAACATGCCTAAGGTCATCAGCCAGTTTTCAAGAGAGTTAGAATTCAAATATAGATTCATATTACTACACAAACTTTGCTTGTTTTCCTTTCCTCTCTTGGATTTCGAGAACTCAGTACAATGCCAAGCACTTAGATGGTACATAATTACATTCTATTTGCCTTTATGACTCAGTTCTTAATTTTGTATGAGACTTTCTTCAGATAGTGTGTATTCTTCCTTTAACATGCTATGTACTCATTTTTTTTCCTTTTTTTTTTTTTAGGGGAGTGGGGTGGGATACCAGGAGCATTCTTGACCACTGAGCCACATCCCCAGCCCTAATTAGTATTTTATTTAGAGGCGGGGTCTTGCTGAATTGCTTAGCACCTCGATTTTGCTAAGACTGGCTTTGAACTTGCAGTCCTCCTGTCTCAGCCTCCCTAGATTCTTGGATTACAGGCATGTGCCACCATGTCCAACTCTTTTTTTCTTTTTGTGTCTTAGTTTTCTTTCTTTATCCTATATTTCTCTTTCTCTGTATGACATATCTGTTGCACTGTGTTATTTTAAGGATTAAACAAGATGATGGTGTGCAGAGATTAGCAAGGGTCCCAATATAATGGCTCTGGTCAAGAAAGGCTAGAAATCTCCTTCTCTCTTGGTTAAGCCCAAGACTTTCTTGATTTCCCTATAATTCTGAAGACTGCGACTAGCCATGATGGGGTCACAAGGCTAGGGTACATGAGTCAGGATGCTTAGAATAATTTCCAAATCCTTTAAATAAGTAGAATCTCCACATTTCTTTCCACTAATAAAATCTCCTTGTTCAGTCATTGGATAGCTGTGTGTTAAAAAGCGTGATTGAAAAATAAAGGGTAGAGGACCAAGGTGGATATTCTTTAACAAAGCTAAACACTCACACTTATATAAAAAAAAAAGATGTAAAAAACCAACAGGTTTACATTATATTTGGACTACTGGTGGTAGCTTCTTATCCCTTATATTTTTAATCCCCTGAATGTCCTTGACAAGACTGAATTGGTAGGACAAAATTTTGTATGTACCTTCTTGACGTAATTGATATATTCTTAACATTTGTGCAAAAACAGCCTTTTTGGAAAATTGATACTTATTTTTATTATACTAGAAGAATGCATTATTTTAAAGAGTAAAACCCACAGTTCATACTGAATCATCTCTTATAGGAAATCTTATTAAGCTGATTAATTTTTCTCCTTTCTATTAATTCTGAATTTTATGCATTGGGCTTGCTTCAAGAAAGTCTCCATCTAAAATAATTCATACAGTTATATTTGCAACAAAGCATAAAAGCTCCATGGCAAAGCCTGTGGGATGCCTGATGGAAAATATAGGCACTCTGTTTTAGGGAATAGACTAAACTCACTGTATAAATAAATGGGGCCTAAATTTCTGTTTCCTATGCCTAGCCATTCATTTCTACTATTAGAGTGTCTGCAAGGAACTGAACTCTGTGGGATTGCAAATAAGAACACCATGCTCCCTTTCCTCCAGGTCTTATAATTTAGTGACTAAGACATACTTGTGTAATATTAAATAAAATACAATACCACAAAGAAATTTGAAGAGAAACAAAGTTGAACGGTGGAGCAGAGGAGAGAGATTGTAATACATCCAGAGAAGCTTCATTCCTGTATATATTCATTCACTTGTTAAATAAACAAAAACTTACTCAAGACCTCTTATGAGACAAGGACTACTGAAAGTGTAGGCTCTGGACATAAAAATAAGTGACGTGGATAAGCACGCACTAAGTGCTTGTTGAATACATAAATGAATAAGTAAATCTCTATATATAGGATCTCTGACCTTATGAATCTTAACAACTATGGAGGAAGCAAACAATAAAAAAGAAAGACACATTAAACAATTTCAGAGGAAAATGTTATGAAAAAAAAATAAAGATAAAACTCAGTAAGTGGGTTAAAGATGAGAAGGTGGAAATATTTGACATCCTACGGTTTCATGAGGTATTAAACCTTCAATCTGAACTTGAAATTTGGATAAAATTTTGGCACATAGAAATAAAGATTGCATTTCTGTCCTCTAAGTACTACTTATATGTCTTCTACACTTTGACTGCTCTGGAATTTTTAGGTCACTAGTCTGCTTTTACCAATGAAACGTAAGAGATCATGTCTGATTTTTCTTTATATCCCAAGTACTGTGCATATATGTATTGGGCTCTAATAAATGGTTGGAGAATCAATAAACTCATTACTAAGTCATGGGGTAAAAATAAAAATAGATCCTGAGTTTGTTGGGGGTATGCTTAGGAATTTTGTATAGATTGCTGTGAGTGGGTAATACACATTTTGAGTTGATTCTGGGCAGTCAGGTATAGTATCCAAAATAGTCTAACTTGGAACCAGAGAGAAGGGTCGTGGCCTAAAAATTAGTCTGAAGCGTTTGAATTTGAATGGAGAGTCACTGGGTAAGATCTTTGAAGAGAGAAACTTAGTATCACACTCTTACACTGCAAGTACTAAGACATCTAACTCCTATTAGGCCCAAGAAGTGGAGGGAAAAAAGTTCATGATGGTTATGCATACACACCCCTACTGATAATCAATCAGTCATCAGTGTTTATAAGATTTGCCGCATATTTGAAAATGAACAGTAAAGGAGAAGGAAAAGACCTAAAATAACTCCCCTTGCTAACCTGGAACAACAGGGAAAATAATGAAATATTAACTGAGATAGAGAACACAGGGAAAGACCTTTGCCAAAAAAGGATATTATAAAAACTCCCTGACCAGAGGAGTTTGAAGTGTTTTAAACGTCTCTGCAAAGCCAGCAAACTGCAGAGGTTATAACATGGAGCCCTGTGTGCATGTTAATGAAATGTGTAGAGGGCTTGGGGTTTGAAAAGTAGACCAGGCTCCTAGATGGCCTCCTTCTAATTAGCACCCCACTCCCCTCCTGTAGTAGTCTCCAAGTGGCACCTTTGGGCTCTGTGTCTTTCCTCCTTAGATAACTGGTTAAAATCTGAAGGGGAAGTATTTCATGATGGGAAGTCTGTCATATGTGAAATGTTTGAGAAAACCCACTGAGATAATCAGCAGAAATATAGAAGTAGGGCTGTGTATACATAACAATCATGAACTTTTCCCCCTGCTTGCTTATTGTCATAGATTGACACGTTAGACCAATATTTCTAATTAGCATTTGCAACCAATTGCATGCTGCCAACCAAAGAAAAGCAGATGAATGTGGATCTGGAAAAAACAAATTAGGCTGCAGAACACAACATTTAAATAACTGCCTTTTATTTCTTATTTTGTGAGCAGTAGCTTTAATTTATCTGCAGAAGTATCATTGAATAAAAGACCTTTGAGCTCATTTGTTTTAATGCCACTATCAGACAAGATGAAGTTGTTGAGAACATTCAACTAGTTCATATAGATGTTTAAAGAGGGTCAGGCCTTCTGAACATTTTTACACTGTGAGTTTTAGTGAGAATGTCTATTATTGATAGTTGTGTATTCCTGCATGAATTAATTTTATACATCAACATCTGGCATTAAAACTTGACCTAGGTGAATTTACCTAAATAATAACTCTGAAGATATACAAATATGCAAAATAATGCTCATGTCATCATTCAAGGGTTTCCCTTAGTACTTTTTTAATAAATCTTTTTTTTTTTAGAGAGAGACAGAGAGAGAGAGAGGGAGAAAGAGAGAGAGAGAGAGAGAGAGAGAGAGAGAGAGAGAGAGAGAGAGAGAATTTAAATATCTATTTTTTAGTTTTGGGCAGACACAACATCTTTGTTTGTATGTGGTGCTGAGGATCGAACCCGGGCCGCACGCATGCCAGGCGAGCGTGCTACCGCTTGAGCCACATCCCCAGCCCCTTCCCTTGGTATAATAATGATTTCACTGATGTCCTAATTCATTCCAGAATAAAGTAATACATGACTGAATATATGATGAAATGAAAGGGGAAAAAAAAGTATAGTTCTCTTAGCTAGGTGTTTGAAATTTATTTTGGCCAATATTTTAAGAAGCAATTGGGGTTATGCCTGGAATCATCAGTTAAAAAGTATTTTAGAGAGAGGATTTGTCTTTTCACAGAAAGGGACAGTCTCATTTGCTTACCTTGACATTTACCTATATGAAAAATATCTTAATTTGTAATTCTTAGTAATATTTGTCCTTTCAAACAGAATTTCCCTTTTAGAAACAGAACAAGACATCTACATTGTTTTACTAGGCAAACAGAAGTTTACCATTTTTTGTTTCCTGAATTCAGAAAGTGTTATGAGAGCAACTCTTGCTTTGTTAGTATGAAGTATATTTTCAGACTGAGACCTAGTCCGAATCATTCAATTGGGGAGAAACTGTGATAGGTTTTTATTCATGACATCTTTTGTTCTAGAAGAATCAAGATTTCGGGCCTAATTTGGATTGCCAAAGTATTTTGAGGGTCATTGCTAAAAATGTAGAAATGGGCAAACCCCAAGATGCTGGCAGAAATTTGAATCAGAATGCTAACCATCAGACATTGGCAGTGTTAGTAGACATAAAATGTACTATTTTAGAAATAAAGACTAATTTTCATCCTCATGGGAGAAACAACCAATTTTTAAAATTCCTAGTAGACACTTTATTATGTGTGCCATATATTTTTTGTATACTGGGAAATGTCAAAAACAAGAGAAGAATTTACATTTTGTAGTCTGACACACATAAACACCCCGAGTTATATTAAGAAATGAAGCTCTTAGGAGTGTGAATGTTTGCAGTTTCCTGTCTTCACAATAGAGTGGTCAGCTGATGTCCTAAAACTGTAGATTTGAGAAGCAAAAGCAAGTATAACCAGAGAGGCCTTTCACACAAAGCCTCAAGCATCACAAGTTTTGTTTTTGCAGTGGTATGATAACTAGGCGTTTATGAAAAAGGTGTGTTTTTAAAATAAATGATCCTAATGTTTTTTGTCCTTTAAATTTGTAGTACTTGTACTGGTGACACTAACTCTATTTTGCGTGTAATACAAAATTGTGTACATTTAATTACTGCTGAAATTACTACTCATCAATATTAAAGGCCATTGGGTTCCAATCCAAATGTCTTATTATGGAGTGCTGATTCAATTCACTAAATATTTATTAAGCTTGAAGTGTGCGCAAGGCAATGCTGTAAGTCCTGGGGTTATGGTGGTGAACAAGACAAGGTGTCTGGTTGCATGGATTTCCCATTTCAGGAGGTGACAGTAAACAATGAATAAATTCCTGCAAACTGAAAAGGTGGTATGTACGTTGACACAGAATAAATCAGCCTGGTATGGTGGTGAATGCCTATAATCCCAGCTTCTCAAAAAATTTGGCAGGAGGATTATAATAAGCTCAGGGACAACATCAGCAGCTTAGCAAGACCCTGTCTCAAAGTAGAAAATAAGTAACTTTAAAAGTAAAATAAAATATACATAATAAAATAAAAGTAAAATATACTAATATAAAATAAAATATAATGTTATATATAAATATGCAAGTATATATGTAAATAAAATAATACAAAAGAGAAAATAATTAAAACATAAAAATAGTTTTAAAAAATTACTGCTCAGTTCAGTCCCCCCCCCCCCCCGCAAAAAAAAAAAAAGAAAAGAAAAAAGAGGACTGGGTTGTGGCTCAGGTGGAGAGTTTGCCTTGCATGTGTGAGGCATTGGGTTTGAACCTTGGCACCACATAAGAACAAATTAGTAAAATAAAGATATTGTGTTTGTCTACAACTAAAAAAAAATATTTAAAAATAAGAAAGAAAAGAAAAAGGCAGGGTTTTTCATGGGGACAAGGGCAATTTTGCATAAAGTGGTGGCCAGATAAAAATCTCTCTTAGGAAGTATTTTCAAAACACAATCAAAATAAATAAATAAATTAAAGAATATCTCTGCTGGCACATATGATACCTTCAAGTTAATTACTAAATATGCCCCTTTCGTGTGGAACTGAATTTATTGGCAACCCATGTTTGGACTGGATTTTGTCTTGCATTTGACATTTCTGCTATCTACTGTAGTGCAGTGTCCATACTCTACAACTGTACATGACAGACTTGAGAATGAAGAAAAGAAGAAGCATGAGAAGATCCAGAGAAAAATATCTAGAGAAAACACCTTGCATGAATGTCTGGAGTTGGAAAAAAAATTGTTTTGTTAAGAAATAACAAGAAGTCTAGCATGCCCAAAACAGAGGGAATGAAGAGAAGGGGCAGGTTATTTAATTCAGTGAGCTTTAGGAGACTCACTTATAAAGAAATAACACTTGGTCAATTTTCCATTCACCCTTCCATGTATTTATTGTAAAAAAAAATCATGAAATCCATACACTTGGTTGTGCATCATTATTTACTAGTGGCAGAAACAAAGTGTGATTTCCCAAACACTTTGAGCAAATTACCAATTAAGAAAAATTATTGGTGGCTCACAGAATCAATAAAAGGTTGAATAACTAGGCTTAAAGTGAGAAAAAATAAGGCAAACTTGGAGGGGAAAGCTAAAGGAAGGAATGATGTCATAACAGATGTACTTCATTGTTTGTTTTTTGTACTGAATATTTAAGGTAAGAGTACTTTACCACAGAGCCACATCCTCAGGCTTTTCTTTATTTGGTGGAATGTATATATATACATGTATATATATATATATATATATATATACATGTATATATATATATATATATATATATATACATGTATATATATATATATATATATATATATATATATATATATATATATATAATTTGGAGACAGGGTCTTCCAAAGTTTCTGAGGCTGGCCTTGAACTTGCGATACTCCTGTCTCACCCTCCCCAAGGTTCAGGATTATAGGCAGGCACCACCATGTTCAATTTACTTTGAGATTTGTGTCTATTTGTTTTCCTTTCACCTCAATGCATCAAGATAGTGATTTTCAATAGATCCAGATAGTATCCTGGACTTATCCCTTTAGCAAGCCAAGTGCCAGGCTCCTGTCCACGTTCCCAAGAGGCCTGCTATAAGTGGGAAGGAAATTGGGTGCTGGGAGTCAAACACCAAGCACAGTTACTATAATGTGCTGAACAGAACACTAAATTTCATGACATACATCCACATACAGATTTAATTTGTCCCAGTGAAAGACATTTTTTTTAAGTCTGGGGATAGAATACACACATATTGTAGTAATACCATGACAGGCAGAAAGATGGGCTTGAGGAAAATCTGTATATGAACAGAAATGACATGTTTGTATATCAGAGGAGGGAAAGAGGGAGGTAAGTAAGGACCAAATGTTGCTGGTCTCTACTACTGTGCTACCTTAGTTTCAACTTTAGGTAAATAGTTTTCAAAACTTTCAGACTCAATGACCTTAATTTATTTAAAAACTGTAATTTTTTTAATAACTTGAAGTTAATTTTTTAAAAAATATTTTTTAGTTCTAAGTAGATTATTTATTTATTTATTCATTTATTTACTTATATGTGGTACTGAGGATCGAACCCTCACACATGCCAGGCAAGTGCTCTACCACTGAGCCACAACCCCAGCCCCTGAAGTTAAATTTATAGGTAATATAATCTATCTCTAGAGGTGAAACCGAAAACAAAATCAAAATAGTGTCCATCATGGCAATGAAAATAAAAAATGAAGACCGTGATTTATAACAAAAATATCTGTTTTAGAATGTAAGACCTCAGGCATTAAAGAAAATATTAAATAGTTAGATGATTTCATCTGTCCCTGAATTTGTAAATGTGACCTCTACGAACAGAGACCCATGCTGGTCTGTGCACTGGCAGCTCCGTTTGCATTGTCTGCATGGCCGTGCAGATGCAATTTTCCAAAGAGGCACAGGGTTCTTGGCGACCTCCAAACAAAGCGTGATGATCTCTGTTTTTCTTAGGTAGTAACATTCTTAGAGAACTCAGTTTAGGAGGTACAATGTGATGTGTTTGTGTAAAATGGAAATGAAAAGTGCAGTGTAGATAATGACAAGTATGTTTTTTTACCTGCTCAATGTCTTCCAGGGGTTTGTGAATCATGCATTGTTGGCCCAGTTCTGTGTGTGCAACTGATAATGTGGTGCTCAACTTCTACCAGTCCTGATCATCAGATGTCAGGAGGTCTCCCATCACAGTATCATCAAAACCCCCCACTTTTCCAAAGCTCAGACTAATAGGTAGGCTTCTGCCCTTCAAGAGCTTTAAGTGGGTAGAGTGAGGGTGCGGGTGTGACTAGGTATGCTTTATTATCAATGCCAATTTGTAAGAGTGATAGTTAGGATTACACGAGGCTCCACTATAGCAGTGTTATTGAATATAAAGAAAAAGAGACATATTTGGAAAAAACAAAGATTCAAACCTCAGGATTGATTGGAGGTGAATAGTGAGGAAAAAGAAAATGGTGGAACTTTTGAGTCATGGTTACATTTTTCAGTCGAATGAATGGATGGCATTAATTCAAACTTGGACTAGGGTGAGTAATGTATTGCAATAAGAAGAGATGGTTAGCATAGTCCTTGATGTTAAATTTGATGTGCATCTGCGTCTCCACAGGGATATGCCAATAGGGTAGCTAGAAATTTTGGTGGGAAGCTCAGGAGGGATACCTGAGCTGACATTACAGATTTTTTGAGCATAAATAAATAGAATGCAAATGAAAGAAAGGGCAGAGATGTGGAGCCAGTTAGGAAGAATAGCAAATATAATTTAGGATGTTAGCCTATTTTTATCTATTGTGGGTCGCCAAAGAATCTTGCATGAAATATTTCTTTAAGCACCCAGAAGGTCGCGTAGGCCAATGACCTTTAAAGAATAAAGACAATCGGCTTTTTTAAAATTTTTTTTTAATATTATGAACAAAACATGAAACTATCTTTCAGTCTTATCAGATGGGGCAGTATATTCAATGCACGTTTGGACTTGGAGGCAAATGAACCCTCACTTGTGATTTTTACTTATATAACATCATTTGGAACTAATGGAACTCAGTTTTTCCCCACCTTAAAATGAAAATAAAATATCCAAATCACAGAATGATTCAGAAGATTAACATGAGAAAATACCCATGAAATGAAGTTCCTGCCTCATTATGAGAAATATTCAGAAACACTGCACAACCTGGGGGAAAGGGCTGATCTGAGTGAGAGAGACCAGTGCATGTCATGACTGAGGAGTCTCTCCTGAAAAGCCCCAAGTAGGAGACCCTACTGCTGGTAATGAAATGTCCCACAGTCAGAAAAACCATCATGGACAGAGCCTTGGGTGACTCTGACAGGCCCCTGCAAAAGAAGAGAACTAACTCGAGACACCTGATCAGAGGAACAGGAGAAAGAACAGAATTCAGGGAAGAGACTTTGTTGGCAGAGGGAATCGGGAATCGCTTGCCCATCTGAGTGTAGGGTGTGGACTTTGTCCTGAATATTTCCTTATCTTCTTTAGGAACGCACATGTGCACACACACACGTGCATGTGCATGCACACACACACACACACACACACACACACACACCAACAAACACAGCCTAAGGAGACAGGGTTCTAAGTAAGGTTCAAAAGACCTTGTTCAGTAATATTTTAAACAGTGAGGACCAAAATACATCCCCATTAGAATGTATCTCTTAGAAGGTGCTGGGAAGGGGAGAATTCTTCTAGTGGAGACTGAAGTAACCATGCCATCCTTGCAATAAAGAGGGCCCTGGCTGCCTGCGGAGACTGCAATGCCTGGAAGGACAGGAAGGAAATGACTAAAGGGCTCAGTTACCCAGGAGAGGTCACCATACAGTAGGAGCAGTTGCATAAACCAGCAAGAATCAGTGTGCTTCTGGCACACAGGAAATATGTCCTGGGGCCCCCAGCAACAAAGAGAATCACCTGTCAAATGCTGGGACATGGGATTCCCAAAGGGTGAAATGTTCAAAAAGAAAAAAAAAAAATAACTGATAATCTTCCTGAATGAATTTTTGCAACCATAAAGTACATAGCTTAGACCTTGATATGTAGTAAATCATTTGGAGTGGTAAAAACAGATGCATTATTTAAAGATCTACTTTTCCTGTGTTAGGAAGATTCATTTGTATATTTGGGGTTTTGCCAAGTTGAATTCATTGATGAAAAGAATAACAAATGGTGGAGAATAAAACAAAGGAAATAACATATGGTGCCACTAAAGGAGAGAACAGTATTTTGCCATTTTCCTAGGATTGTGACTGCTCCTCCAGGACTCTGGCTACAGTGATCCACCAACTGCATTGTAATTGAAAAATCAAGGGAGATTAGCCCTAACATTTCTTTTCTTTTCTTTTTTTAATTGTAGGAACATTTTTATTTTTGATAGTCACAGATACTTATGGGTTTTCTATTGCCGGGTAAAAATTTACCAGAAACATAACTGTTTAAAGCAATAGCAATTTAAAAGCCCACTTTTTAATAGGTCACAGGCTCTACATGACTAAGTTCTATATTCAGGGTATCTAAAGATTTATATTAAGGTATTAGTTGGATTAAATTTGCATTGGAAGTTCTGAGGAAAAATCTGTTTACAAATTCTTTTTTTTTTTTTAAACCAGGAATTGAACCTAGAGGCACTTAACCATTGAGCCATATCCCCAGCCCTTTTTATTTTGAGACAGTAGCCCTAACATTTCTTAATTAAAATAAAATAATAATTGTGATATCCAGACCATGAGTGAGACAGGTCCCTTTCTCCCCAGAACATGTGAATAGACAAAGAGAGAGAATGGACTTAATGAGTTCTACTTCACTTGATCTAATTACATCCTCAGCTTCCTACATTTCAACCTCTACTTGGCTTTTGACGCTTATACTTACCAGGATCTGCTTATTGACAAGGCCACTGCAAGAAATAGGTTTCTTGTCCTGGATGTGTATTATGATTGACAGTGTAATCTGCAAGAATGTTGTGGTGTCAGGAATGCCAGGAGATATGTGAGATTTCTACATTGCCTACCAGGCCTTTCTTAATTATGATAGAGTTCTGTGAGTTATAGGTATTGAGAGGCAAAACTGTGCAGGATAGAGTGAGCCCTTTTTCTTAATATCTGGAATAAAATTTTACTAGAGTCATTGCAACTTGAAAACATTAGTATTGTTTTGTGAAATTTGTTCTTTTGTGTGTGTATGGATATATGCATGCATATGTGTACACAAACCTATTGGGTCATAATGTAAAATCTGGATCTTTGTATTGTGGTGGAAAAATAATTTTGAAAAACACTGATACATCTTATCTACATGGCTCATTCTTAACTTCTGTGAGAAACATGTTAAAACTCTAATCACTCAAGTACTGTTGAAAGAATTCATATTCTCAAAATTTTGCATATAATCACTTTCAGTGTCAGAACCTCTCAATAAACATCCCTAACACAAATCGTTGTTTCTTTTTTTGCAATGGATACACACACAATGTATCATACACAAAAGGGTTGAGAAGGTAATGAAACATCTAACACACACACACACACACACACACACATTCACATACTATGAAGATAATAATTATCTTTCCCCATAAATGAAATGTAGTTTTGGGGGACATTTGTTATTATCTTTATTGTATAGGAGAATAAATTAAGAACTAGACAATGCCCAGAAGACTGCAGTTGTTCAGTAAGCAAGGTAAATTAAATAAAATATTAATCATATTTATTTTAGACGAAGGAATTATAATTCCTTAGCAACTTCCAATGGAGTTAGGCATAGTCACTGTGTACAGGTTTAGAGCACCTGTTCTTTAGAAAATGCATTCACAAAAGTAGCTGAATATGTATTTTGCAGGAAGCATCATGTTTTACCTTCTTCTAGTTCTTCACTCATCTTTCTCCATTTTCAAAAGGGAAAGAAAACACCATTTTTATGCAAAATTGATTTATTTTGATTAATTTTTGCAAATGGTATATATGATGTTTTTCAAACCATTGAATCACATATAAAATAAAACTTGTTTTAGTTACATAATTTGTTTTTCAGTCAACATGAGCTTCAGGCATTACCATTAGAGAATTCCACCTGTGCTTCAAAAGTGATCTTGGCAAAGTCTTTCCAATTATACATGATGCATGTATTTAAAATTTAAAAAATAAAAATGTATGTGCTCAACTCATGATACAGGTAAAATCCCATGCCTTTCTAAGAAATTTTTATAAAGTCCCAGGAGATGAAGGGAAGATTCAAGAATAGGTAGATTGATAGACAAAAGAAGCTTACTTTCTTCTAAATGAATGTTTTCAACTTCATGTTTATTTCCCCCCGCATCTCTGGCTGCATGGATGAAATGTCTGTTCACTGAATCTCTTACTCCCTTCAACACTTGGGTTTATGACAACTTTGGATCCTGCAACGCAACACCCATCCTTATTGTTTGGAGAACATTTCAGGATGCCCTCACCTTTTTTTAGTTTGTGTGATGCTGTTGGAAGTGCTTTACAGATAATCTGTCATTGAATTTTTACAGAAATTCTCTGATATATTATTATTATTACCTGGGCTGCATATGTGTCTCAAAATTATTTTCCTGTGGTTTCAACACACCTTCCTCCTGACATAGTTTTTCCAACATTAGCCTAAGAATTTTCCCTGGAGATGTTGTAATTTGAAGATGGGAGTTGGGATCTACTTTTTGAACAATTCTCCAGGTCATTACACTACTCAGACCACATTTTAAGAAATAATATTTTAATATTAATAAATATTTCTTAAGTACTTCTATGTCTATGAAATATAATCTCTGTGTTTTATTTGCTTTCTATATTTTGGCTGGTTTAGTTTTAATAAAACAAAATCATCCTTTCTATAAAATATAATTTAAAAATAAAATGCTAGCTTTGAAATTTGCCTTTAAATTTTTTTCATTTTTATCCTTCATTAGCGAGCCAGAATTCCTTTTAATACTTATCTTTTGAGTCTTTTACTAGGTTTTGAGCCACCGCAATCCTCCCAGATGTGAAAGATGCTTCAGTCATGTCAATGTGATTGTTGTCATAAGGAAAACTCGTTGATTCCTTGCCATTTTAGTTAGGTATTTTGCTGGCAGACTGTGACTGGAATGGATGAATAGCATTTGGCAAATCACATTTTCCTTTAAGTGGATTTTGAAGTATATGTCAGATTTGGAAGAGATGAACTGGCATTTCCAGAGAAAAGTTTGCTTTACCCTTCATTTGAAGCTGATCGAATGCACAAAGGCTTGTGCAGTGATAAGTCTTGGTTTCATTTCCATTGATTTTCATAACTTTCCTGTGTTCTCCAGATCAGAAAAGTTGTAGTGATTGATTTTATCCAGATTTTAGTATCATAGGATTTCCCTTGGAAAGTGTTAGAGAGCAGCTTTCTAAGAGGCACTCATAGATCTCTCCCAGGGTCAGAAGAGAAATTTGGTCTCATGGCTAGCCTTAGTACCAACATCACTTTCTTTAATCCATGTAGATTGAAGGAAGTTTTTGAATCACTGAAGGCAATAAATCAAAGTAAATCCATTAAGATGATGGAGACATTTTAAAACAGAAAAATGCATGCTCTGGTAATCATTAAGGGGCAGGAGAAGCTGACTTACCCTGATGACACTCCACTTTGGTTCATAGAAATTATTCTACATCTCTTCTTCCTTTGAAATTTTATAAAAAGACTGTACTTTCAACATTCTTTTTAAAGTTAGGCAGGGCCATGTGATATGCTTTGGCTGATGTATTTTAGCAAAGAATGTGTATGTGTGTGTGTGTGTGTGTGTGTGTGTGTCCACGTGGACATATGGGTTTAGGATGTGTCCTGTCCAAGAAGGAAATTTGCATTACTGCTATAAGACTACAACACTCTGTTGGTCCCATTGATTTTGAAAGCAGGTGCCCAGATGGAGTACCTTTTCTGAGTGATGATGATGATGATTAAAAACCACTTCTATCTCATATTGAATAGAGAACACAATAAAAAAATATTTTTAAATGCATCAAGGGACCAATATTTGGCAAGGATAGTTATACTGCAGCATAACCTGACAGATGATCGCTGACGTATATATGTTCATCAATATCATTATATGAATTATAATTTTGGCTTGCATATTTAGGAACATATTTGAAGGCAGATAGATATTATATTCTATGGATTAATTGTATAGCATTCATATTATAAAAGATTTTGGAGCCTGTACAGGGAAAACAGCTAGGAATATTTAACATGGAGAAAAAGTGTTAAAGGAAGGTTGATAGGTGATTTCAAATCTCAAATAGCTGGGTTTAGGAAACAAAATAAAGTGACTATGACTACAGTTCAGAGTTACAGCATGTGTTTATCATGTGCAAGTTCCTGGGTTTCATCCTTAGTAACACACATACACAGAAACAGACACACACAAGCACACACACACAAATGCATGGAGAGAGAGAGAGAGAGAGAGAGAGAGAGAGAGAGAGAGAGAGAGAGAAGTGAAAATAAAGAAAGTGTGTGTGGGGGGGAAAGCAGAGCATTGAAATTTCTTTCCTGCTGGTTATAGAAGGCAGAACTAGACAATTTAACCAAGAGATTAGGTATGTGGACTGACGCCCACAACAGTTGGTGGCACTGTTAACCAAGCAGATGCTTTTGGGCAAGTCAGTTGACCTTTCCAGGCCTAATTTTCTTTAGGTATAAAATGGCATTGGTGAAGGTTGTTGGGGTATCTACTTTAGTCTCAGTGTGGGGTGACCCAGGTGAAATCCAGCAAAATCTTGAGAACAGAGGCTGGCTCAAAACAAATCCTAAAGACCATTGAGCTGTTATTACTGTAATGTTTCAAGGGCAATTGAGGATTGTACACTGGTTAAAAGATAATTAGATGGATTCTATGGTTCCCTTAATACTGACATACTATTTTATGTTCCTTGAAATATATTGTTGTCCTAAAAAGTAAAGTTTTCCTTAGATCCATCATGTGTCAGTCAGTATAAAAACAAAATATTCTTCGAGGTATGTAAAATTAGAAGGATTGGTTTTAAATAAAATAGAATTCAGTTGGCTTTTAATTATTGTCCTAGGCAGACTTTTAAGATAACCTATTAAGAATTCCCACTCTATAACCTGCTAATAACTTCCACACTGTAAGTATGATCTCTGCCCCATGTTGTAACTGCATGCTTGTGATTTTTACATTACAAGGCAGAAAGGATTTTGCAGATGTAATTAAGATTACTAATCAGTGGATCTTAAGCTAGAACAATTACTAGAGGTGGCTTCACTTAATCAAAGAGGTGCTTTAAAAAGCAAAAAATTTTCTCTGACAAATACAGGAGCAGGAGACAAAGAGATATACAGTATGAAGACAGTGCTACATGGGAGATCTTGCCCTATTAGGATAGGGCCTCTAAGGAATCTTACGGCAGGGGACTATGAGGAGGCATCAAGAGATGTGATTGACAGCTAGGAAAAGTGGATCCCATTTCTACAACCACAAAGAACTGAATTGTGTGAACAACCCAAATGTATATATATCAAAAGTGAATTTCCCCTGAGGGTTCAGATGTAAAATGCAACCAGCTGAGCCCTGGAGTGTGAGACCCTGAGCAGAGAACCAACGTTAGCTCATGTTGGTCATTCATACAGGCAAATACATTACCACCAACTCTTGGAAAAAGTGGGATAGTAAATGAGTGTTCTTTTAAGTTCCTGAGCATATCATAATTACTTTTACAACAGCACAAAACATTTGTAGTTACTGAATGGGAATGTGAAGGTTGAACTGATTTGGAAAGAGTCATTTTCATACAACACATGTTAATGGGACCATTATTTTGGCAAACGTGTGTAGAACTGATGAAAAAGACCATGTAATGCACTAAAGATGTCTAATTAGACAGAAATGAAAATCACTATTCTATTGAGAGCATTTCCCCCCCCAGAATCAAGAGTGATTCACCATCTGAAAAGACCTTGACTTTTTGACTTTGATTGGCCAGACCATTTTTCACAAGACTTGTTCTCCCATTGAAATAAAACCTTCTAAATCTTTCAAATTGGATTATTATTCCCCAAGTCATAAAGACAGTCACTTTTACCTTATGAGGAATTTAGATCTTGAATTTCAATTTATCTTTAATTCAGTCTTATTTCTGACAGCATTTTATATCTTTTCACCACAAATGTTCTGGTGATCCTACCTAGCTACTTTCACTTTTCTTCTTCAGTAATAATAATTTGACTAATTATAGACAAAATAATTTGGCATAGACTCTTACAGAAGTCATTTTGTGCTGCTAGCCAATTGACTTTAAGCCTGCCCTAGAACATGAAGGATCTAAAACAGGTGTCTACCACATTATCTGACTTCCTGTGGCTATAGAAATCTGGGAGAGAATACCTGAGCCTGGTATAAAAATTGAAGTTCATTTATGTTCAGAATCCAAAATGACATGATTAGGAATATACATAATGCTCTTTAAAAAATACTGTAAGTAAATTTAGGCAGCATGGGAAGGAATGTGTAACAGACTTTAGGGATTCAAAATCCATGAGCTATAGTGTGAGGTTGTGTGCCATGATATCTACATCCGAGTACATTTCTACTACATCCTTTCCAGAATTTCTCTTCTCTGGAAAAGAGAGGTTAATGAAACTAAAGCACAAGTGCATACATACACACTGCAAATTGATAGGCACTGGGAATATCCTCCAAAAAGCTAGTTAGAATTAAAAGAAGAAAGTTGGTAGATGCTTGTTTTTCATGAGAAGATCACCAGCAACTTTAATTGCAAAACACAGTCCACAGAGCAAAAATGGGTAAAGGAAAGTCCAGGTATGGTGAGAAAAGAAGATAACCAATAGGTAAATACAAAAGGAGGAAACCATAGCACCAACAGTAGTTTGGATTATATTTGAAAACTCCCATTTCCAATCTTTTCTGAGAAAAGAGCACAATTGCAGAGAGAGATCTTGAAAGAATACTGAAGCCACTGGCAACTAATTCAAGACTTGTTTGATTTGTTATTTTTCTATCAGTATGCTTCATTTGCATTATTAAGTAAGGCTCAGGAGATATGATATATGATATGATATAGAAGCAATACTTTTTTTCTTTATGGAAAACACAAACAAAGCAGAAATCATAGATAAACCATAAAAAGAAAATAGTTCCATTAAATTCACACCAAAACTAATCTGTTAGCACATCACAGTGTTTGTAGTCATTATTACCAAGTAATCTTTATCAGTAATCATCTTTCATTGGTAAATATTTAAAATGAAAAATATGCTCTATGTAATATTATTTCAAAAGTTTATTTTTTCTTAACATATGATGTATCTTTATGCTTCTAAAGATTTCTTTTGTAACACTGTTTATATTTGTATTGCATTTGTCAATGCATATGTTCTTTTTCATTGAACCAATTCCCTATTATTAGACATACAACAATTTTCCTATTTTTTTTTTTTCTGATTCATCTTTATAGCCACATCTCTGCAAACACATTTAATTATTTATTTGGAATAAATTTCCTAGAAATGGACTTGTTATTTCAAACTGATAACATTTTGTTTAAAATTTTCAATAGGTAAATACAAAGGGAGGAACACCATTACACCAACAGTAGGTTTAATTGTCTTCCATGTGATTGTATAGAGTTACAATTTATAATAGTCCCAGACACTTCAAAGTTATAAAAGCAGCTCCCATTCTTCATGCTCTTTCTACATAGATTTTTACATTGGTTGGTCTTCTTTTTTTTCTTTATCCCTTGTTCCTGGCAATTGATGGATGCTTCATATTACTGCATGATTACAATAAAAATAAGTACATTATTTTAACTATAGAAAAATAGTCATGTATAGAAGTGCTCATGAATGTAATCTTGAGTGTGGAATGTGGTTATAAAAGAGGTTTCAGAGGCAATGAAGTGTTGACATATTTTAAGTTTCTTGTTGAACTATTTCTGCATTTGTTGTATTTTTTCCTAATATGTCCACTTACTTATCTTTAGGAAAGTATTATGGCGAAAAAAAAAAAAAAAGACGGGAGAAAATTCATTTACTATATAAACATGTAACACTAAAAGTTAGCATGCACAATCTCATCTTAATTTCTGCTAGCCATTTGTATTATTCTCCCCTAATGGAAGAGGAGAAAACAATGATTTAGCAAGGTTAAATGACTTGTCCTAAGCCAACTAGCTAGGCAACAAAGAAATGGGAAGTGAGCCCAAGTTGGCCTGATCTGGACTAATTTGCAGTAGGGCTGGGAGTTTGATACAGAAACCTACATTCTTTCCTGTGTGCTAAGCTGTCTATCAGGAGGGCAGTGAGCTGACTTCTGAGATCAAGATGTCTGTGTAGAGAAAAGGGAATGCTTGGTTCCTTTAAAGGATCCCAGTTCTGCAGTTAATGAGTTCCAGTGTCTGGGAGAAATGACTTCCCACAAGGTCACACAATGGGAGTCAGTCATTTCTGACTCTGCATACCCGGTACTGTTTCTTGCCTGTTCTCTTGGAACCAGCCTTGTGGCTTCATTTCATACTGACAAGGACAAATTCAAGAATCTGATTTTAAGTGAATTAAGGGGGTTGGGGACTAAGAGTGGTGTTGAATTCTGACTGATACTGGCTGCTGCCTTTCAAGTGTAAAAGTAACTGTCTGCTTTGTTTTCTGAATAGCAGTGTCTTTTCTTGTTACAATCAGTGGCAGAGATACAGTGGTGGAGATTTAGCAAAGTATAATTATGATAAGAAGGCAGCAGACTGTGAAACAATAGCTCTAAATATAAGAAGCTCTATACAGAGGAAATGAACCAGTATGTCAGATCCACAATTCACAGACCAATGGAATTGAAGTTCTAAGAAATGAGACTTACAATGCTTAAAATAAACTCTTTTCAATTCCTATAGATGGTATTTCAAAATATAGGTAATAAAATATGAAAATTGCAGGAATTATCTGAATATGCTTCCTTTAAATGTAATGTTTCAAACAGTCAGGATTGAGGACCAAGAATGCTCTGGCTCTTGTAATTGGAAAGCGGTGGTATAGGGTGAGCTTCATGTTCAATTGATTTAATTAATCATTACCCAGAGTTACTTTATTACCATTTTCTCTACCATCTGGGGGATTTTACTGATTTCCCTCATTGACTAAAACATTTTTTGTTAGCCATAGCCATACCAGTTACTGAGAAAGGGGAAGTAATTCCCCATATTTAAGGAGAGATTGGACTGTTTAAGTCACATATATACTCTGAGCTAACTGCTGTTTCCAAGGACATTTCCCTGAAACAGGACCTGAAGACTTGTACATACACATGCACTAAGGAATTTAAGTGGGACTTTAAAACTATTAAAAATAAGATGGGTTTTCCAGAAAAGTTGAAATTCCTTAGGAGTCATCAGCTAGGTTTATACTGTATGTAGCTGAGGTCACCTGTTGTATGAATCACAGTTATATACAAATTGTTCAAGAGTCTTTCCCAAACTTAATTGAAATCCTAAATCTGTTTCTAGTGATACCTTAAAATATGGTCATTATACACTTAATCTCTCAGCCTTTAAAATTGACATAATCTCAACCTTGAGGGGTGTTTATAAACTTCAGAGTATATCAACTAGAACTGCTAAGAACATATTAGGTATTAAATAAATATCTTATAATCATTACTATTACTGTTGCCTCATAGACTAAATTTAATTGACATCTGTATACAATCCAACTGAAATTTATGCACCAAGGGGAGTTTTAGAAATCTGAATCTAGATTCCATAAGATAAATTTAGCGATATTCTAATTTCTTTTCATTGTATTTTTAAGTATTTCCCCATTACTCACATTACCAAAGTTTACTTCCCAGCATCTTACTCCACCTTATTTCCAAGTCCTTTGGGCCTTAAAAGAACAAAACACGTAATTCCTAACAAAACATTAGTGTCTGTGTAGGTAAATACACTTTAAAAAATCCATCTACTTTAAAAATAAAGGGGCAGAGAGAATTTCTTTTTTTTTCTTTTTAAATATTATTTTTAGTTGTAGTTGGACACAATACCTTTATTTTATTTATTTTTATGTGGTACTGAGGATCGAACCCAGCATCTCACACATGCTAGGCGAACAGTCTACCGCTGAGCCACAGCCTCTAGAATTTCTTTATGTGTGTGAAGAAATAAATAGATAATGTGAAAATTACCAAAAACAATAGAATTACAAGAAAAAAAATCATGACAGCTATTGAGATACTAGGAAATCTTTCTTGTACTCTCAGACTACTAATTAATCAATCAGATTCTTAGGCATACTAACCTTTGTTTGGGAAAATAATAATAAAAAAATACAGCCTCCTGAATGTTTGGATATGTGTTCTTTAACTGTATTTGGAGTATTAAGGCCCATGTGTTAACAGTAGAAATAAAATAATGATGCCAATAAGACCCAGGATAGGCTCCACAGCAGACTGTACTTGAGTGGCTTCTGGGCACCATGACTTTCTCTAGGCACCATGCAAATGAGCTGAATGAGCACATCTCAGGAATGGCAAAACAAAGGTACCTAAAACAATCAATATACATCCTGTTTTTTCTTGCTGGCCGATTTAATTTATTTCAGGTATCCACTGGCCAGCAGTCTCTGAATCCTGACCCCTCCCAGTCATAAGATTAAATCAAATGTGGTATTGATGCTATTGCAAGTGACTGGATCCAACTCTAGACCAGGGGGCACCAAAAAATGTCTAATGGGAAGGATTTTGATAACAATTTTCCTCATTAATGAGAGGTAACCTGTTGAAAACACTATTATTTTCTGGACATTTCTCCTTATTCCTTTTGTGCCCTTGAAAGAAAACGACATTGATATGTTGAGGAGACAAAAGTAAAAAAAATGAAATCAGCCTACTGCCAATTGGAAGAACTGAGGGATAATAAGTCTGCATGTCTGGTGCCTGCTGCACACTCATTCAGAGGCCCTGAGGCCTTGTGCTTTACTGCTGGATCTCAGTAAACTCAGGCAGTGAGGTAAAATTAATCACTGCCTTTATCCTAGTATAGTGGTCCAGAACCACTGCAGAATGGTCTTTAACATGAGAAAGGCCAAACATTTGGTATGTTTCATGAGGACTCTGATCAATTAAAGTATTCTTTGTATACTGTCAATAAAACAAAAGAACCCTTTCCTTGAAAAATATGTGCAAGACCCAAGGTTGCTATCCCCTAAGAAAGTATTTATTTTACTTTTCTTGCAACTTGAATGCCTGAATGTTTCTTATTCCAAATTTGGAAGAAGTAGGGCCCAACATGACTACTAATGTCATGAAATCATTTCCATTCTACTTCATTTTCCCTTTGCTGCATAGATCTCTCCCTTCCTTATGATGCTGTGGAGCCAGACCTGTAGTATAACACAGAACTGGTTATATAATAATAACTGCCAGGTGCAGTAGTGTACTCCTGTAATCCCAGCAGTTTAGGAGGCAAAGACAGGAGGATTGCAATTTCAAAGCCAGCCTCAGCAACTTAGCAAGACCTTAAGTAACTTAGCAAGACCCTGTCTCAAAAAAAAAAAAAAAAAGTGCTGGGGATGTGGCTCAGTGGTTAAATGACCTGGGTTCAATCTCTGATACCAAACAGATAAACCAAACCCCCAAATAATAATAGCTGATGTTTATGCACTAAAGTAACTATAGGCTAAGCATTCATCTCATCAATTCATATGGGTTCCATTCAGGGATCCTCACAGAGACACAGGGACATGAAGATATTAGACACATTGTTCAAGATCACACAATGACTAAACTACATGCTTAGGCTTTGGAGGCAAATCACTCTGTGATCTGAATTTCCAAACATATTGGTATATCTATGTTGGTATAGACTGTATAGCACTACCCACTGTACTGATATAAAATTGCTGTGTTGGCAGAGCCCATAAAATCAATGTAACCCCTTTTATCTTTAAGATGTTTCATGGGAGGATATAAATATATTTTTAAATCTCTGGAGAAGTAAAAGCTGTTTCCCTAATAGGGAGAATGATGACGTTTTGAAGGGATTAGCAATACACTGGGCCATTTAAGGTGGAATCTAAAGAGGTAGGTAGGCACAGGGTATGTGAAAGATAAAAAGAAAATCCTAAGAAAGAAATAAAAGTAATCTTTGGGCAATTTCTGGACTTTGATGTTCTGCCATCCTCTTAGTGAAAAAAGAGGTAATGTGAGTCCTCTGTGTCCTAGACATGCATTATCAACTGGAGCTAATCTTCATTTAATTCATGATGCTCTGAGTTCTTCCTACCTCAGCCATCAAATTCCATTGTCCTCCTGAGACAATAATGATTTTATGGGATAATACCCACAGATGTTTGGTGTAAGTAAGAAGTGGGAGCGATTCTTTGACTATCAGGAATAGGGGAATGTAGCATATGGGTACCATGTGAGATCTGTGGCACTCCACATAGAGATAGAAAGTTGTAAACCCTGCTTGAGATAATTCTTATGACCTACCTTATATACACACTTGCTAATTCAGTTTAACATCATTTAGTAAATGACTTATTCTAGTTGCTAAAATAATGAGAAAGAATTAAATTGCTGCCTCTAAGAAGAATTTCTCTGAGTTTAGACAGGAGAATTAACTCTTAAGTGCCAAAATATATTCCCTGGTTATGTCACTACAAAACGGCTGGCTTTATGCATGAGTTATTAATAATACTTAAAAAGAACATGGAACATATATTTTATGCCCTAATTGAAAAATATAGTGAGCGGAGGTTGATTTATCTTTATAAAAGTTCTCGTGATCTAACTAAAACACTTACGTTAGCTTCTAAAGGATTGTGAATCACTGTTTGGCCTTTCTCCCCTCTTGAATCTGCTCTCATTTGTTTCAATGAAGTGATAGAGAAGTGATAAAAGGAGACAGAACGTTTCTTCTTCTTTAGATTTCTGCAAAGCCTGTGGGACAAGTGTAAAACACAAAATAAGCAGGTGACTCAAGCCAGGTGTGGTGGCACATGCCTGTCATTCCAGCAACTCTGGAGGCTGAGGCAGGTGGCAAGCTTGAGACCAGCCTCAGTAACTTAGCAAGAAGACCCTGTCAATAGGTGACTCCAGGACTTGTGAGCACTGATTATTGATTCTTTAATTGATCAGGCTTCTGTGAGCTTTTCCTAAAGCCTTTCCTAGACCATGACTGATTTAGTCAGCTTTTTCGCTTCTGTGACTAAAAGACCTAGCCAGAATAACTGTATGGAGGAAAAGTTTATTTGAAGCTCACAGTTTCAGAGGTCTTAGTCCATAGAAGGAGAGCTCCATTCCTCAGGGCTTGTGGTGGTGGGAGAGGGTGGCAGAGGGAAACAGCTCACATCACAGTGATTAGGAAGCAGAGAGAGGGAGAGAGAGAGACTTCACTCAACAGATACAAATATATACACAACAGCCAGCCCCCAATTCCCACCTCCTCCAGCCACACCTGATCACTCCAGAGACCACTCAGTTAATCCCAATCAGGGGATTAATTCACTGGTTAGTTTAAGACTATAACCCCATCATTGCTTCTCCAAACCTTCTTGCATTGTCTCACACGTGAGCTTTTGGAGGACACCCACATCTAAACTGTAACAATGACATAGATTTCCTGCAGGATATTGTTAAGAAGTTTTACATTTGATCTGATGAAATTTACATGTTCCTGTGCTGTTCAGAACTGTGGTTTTTCAAAGACTCCCTAGGACTGGGTTTCTTTGCTTGCTCACTGAATGAGTAGCTGTGAATCAAATGCCCGGTCACCAGGCTACTGCGAGAAATAATACCCTGGAGTCCGTGCTTGTTTACATTGTTATATTGTCATCTTAAATTTATCTACAGCCTATCTAGAAAGCAAAATATATATTAGAAGCAGAGTACTAAAGGTTTTACAGGGCAAGTGCAAAATTGCTTAGATAGTATACAGAGTTATATTTCAAATTTTATTTATATCTTAAAATGGAAAATATCTTACATCTATGTCAATATATAAAGGTATAAACCCAATGTTGGTTGTTTTTTGTTTGTGGCTTCTTCTACTTCTTGCTCCTTCTTTTTTTTTTCCTCCAGACTAGTTGCTGTGAATACTTTAGTAAAAAGTTCTAATTTTTAGCTTAAAATTAGAAAAAATATTATTTAATAAAGGTAGCTAACATTTATTGATTGCTTGTTAAGACCCAAATGTTCTTCTAAGCACTTAAATGAATTAATTTATATAATCTTCATTAAAATTGACCTGGGAGATGTGTGCTGTAATCGGTTTGTTTGATGGCTAATGAAACTGAGCCAAAGAGCTTATTCAGAACTTAAGAAATGTGATAAAGCTTCCATAATAACACATAGTGGCAGTGGGATTTGAACCCAGGCAATCTGTCTCGCTAAATCCAGTCTCTAACGTTATATAACTTCTCTTGAGAAAGAGAAAATATGAGAGTCTGAGACATTTTTTATGTCTTAGATGTTAAATGAGCCAGACATGGACATCATAATAGTCATAATTCTCCTCAAAGCATATGCTATTTGGTTATGATCTTTTAAACATGTGATGTGGTCTGAAAACAATATCTGAGATGTGCAGTCTGGACAATGCAAAGCAGAGACAAGGAATCTCCTCCCTTATTCTACACATCATGCCTCTGGTAATACAACTCATAACTTACTTTAGATTTCTTACCAATATTAATATCTTAAATTAAGATGGTGGCTGTATAAAATCCCAAAGGCTCCTCATTTTCAGGAAATGAGAAAGCAAATTTATGTCAAGAAAGGGAGGAAAGATGCTATTGAGGCAAAACAACAGGCAAGGTCTAAGGATGGGCAGCTGATCACATAAAAGCACAATTGAACATAGGAGGAGCAATTGCAGTTGCAGAAAGGTGCAATGAGATGGCTCAAACCAGACAATAGCTGAGCGTGCTAGGGCTGTGTTTTCCTAGGTGCATTCATCCGCTAACAGCAAAGGCACTCAGAGTGGAATTGTGGCTTTGAAGTGTCTATAAGTTTTTTTTTTTTTTTCAACAACTGCTGTGGAAAATTATAATAAGGAGTTAACATATTGGTCTTTATTTATAATTTCTGTATATTTCATGAAGTTGCCACAGAAACCCTGTCATCTTGTATGGCACCTCAATTCAGATTTGACAGTAGCAGTGTGGGAGAGACGGTACAGTGTGCACATGAGTTTTAATTAATCTCATGGTTGACAGATGTAAAATGGAAATAGTCTCCGTATAACCTGTGTTTCTCTGATTCTTATCCCCCATAGACACAGCTAGATATTTCTGAAAGTACCCAGGTACTGTCTCCTATGTGCTCAGAGACAAAATCCGTCAACATCTTGTCTTGTCTGTCATCCTGTTTGACCTTCTTAGAGGATGGTCATGCTGTTGATGGTGAATGGGGTCTGTAACTCTGCTCCTTCTGGGGAATCCAATCCCTATCCCTCTTCACTGAGCTACACAGCTTTTGTGGCTTTAAGAAACACCTGGGGCCATTGTCCACTACCAGGAGACCACACACATGGGACACCAGGTATCCCTGCTACATCCATCAACCCAGCTGCATTCTATGGAGCGGAATCTGTAGAGCCCTGGTATGGGTTGTAAGGACTCTTCAAAATATGGGTTTTCTGCACTTTTTTGCATTTGCTCCAATGTATCCTATGAAACTTTTTTTTTTTCTTTTCGATTTCATTTCTTTGTTTTTACAGATCTTTGTTGTTCAGAAAACTCAGGCATATGTAGAAGAGCTAGGCTGGAAGATACATCAAAATAACCATCTTAAAGTCAAAATATCTCTTCTCTGAACACCTGTGGTTTTAATATTGGCACAAGCATGTTGGGCCTGGTTTCTGCCTCCTTTGGAATGTGTTTTCTTTTGTTTCTGTTTTGTTTCCTTGACTGTGAATGGGCTTCTGATGGCCTTCCCTGCCAGTTAGACAGACATGGTAACAATACCTTCGCAGTGGACACAGCATGGGCTCAGCCTGGAAGCCCTGCCTCAGGATGATCTCATATTATACTGCTATTTCTGGGCTGCTCAGGAAGGCCAGCCAGAAAGGAATGGTCAGTCCTGGGATTTTCTGTTAGCACCCAAGATGTTGTCAAAAGAAAGAAATAGAGAAATCTATCCCCGGGTACTCATAAGCCTTCAACATGGACATGTTTTTCTCCAGAGAGAAAAATAAAAGCATTCACCCAAGAGTTCAGCCTCTGGAAGTAATTTTGGTCATTTAAAGGATGTGTGTGAAGTCTGCAAGCTGCTGCTGGTGAAGAGAACTGTGGTGACGACTTCACTCCTCTAACCCAGCCCTGGTCTGTATCCACGTGGTCTATGCAAGATCATTGCTGTGGAAAGCCCCTTCTTGCTAGTCTCCTGAGTAACAGCTGAACTCACGCGTTGATCACCTACAGATGCTCAGGATCCTTACAGAAAGACAGGAGTCTAAACATGGGTAGTAGAGGCATGGGGCTCTGTCTCTTAGACATGCTCATCATCACAGAGACCTCTTGGGGTTAAAAAATCGCCTTCCTCAAAGTATTCTTCCAAGAAGGAAATCTTCATACTTTCAATCCTTTCATCTTTTTTATTCCCATGAAAATGGTTTCCAGAAAACTGAGGCAGAGTGAACCCCCCCCCCAGCCCCCGCTTCAAATGTTAAGAATTCAGACTTGTTGCTCAAACTAACAGCCATAAGTTTATTAGAAGAGATGGAGAAGGGGGAGAGTGGACACTTGAAAAGTAGAGAGTGGGTCCACTCAGAGAGGAGAGGGACAGCATGCTATCCCACACTCCAATTTTATTGGGTATCCCAGAGAAGTTTCCAGAGAGTCCCACCTAGGGCCATCTCTTGATTTGTGACTGAGAGCCAAGATGACATCAGACTTTCTATCCCCACGGCCATGACGATTTTTAGACCACTGTGGCCCAGGCCAGCCAGTTCTAATTGGATTCTTAACCACAAATTCTTACAGACTTTATGATTAGAAGAAATTATCCTTATTGCTCTGAATTTCAGGAAGTGATCTGTGAAGAAAGGGTCACAAAAGTAACTTGGCTGCTTCTTATCACCACTATTCTGGGCCTGTATTTCTCCTGCAGATAACTGGTCGTTTGCGGAGGAATGTGACACCTATTGTCCTCTTAAGCCAAGCACGATTCAGGTAAATTGCTAAATTGTTAAAAAAAAGTACATGGGGGTCAGCACAGTGGACCCATTTTATAGAATTATTCTCTTACCTTTGTGTTCCTACCACTAGCATCTGTCTGTCCCTTCTCATTGTGATTGAACTTCTAAATTGAAATTTAAAAAAAAAAATAAAATAAAAGGAAGAAGAGGGAATAAAAGACATTTCCACTCAGAGGGATTTCAGATTGTGTCTTCTATTGTTGCTGATCTTTAAGATGCACATGGGAAGAGGGTGGCTACTCTCCCAGACATGGAGTCCCTGCACAGAGTCGATTCTCCACAGTAGCAAACTGCACTGTCCATTCATATTTCTTTTCCACCTGTCCCCACAATGGTGTCTGTTTGCTCAGCCCACATGCAACAAGGCTGTGTTTGTAAGTCAGGGCCCATTCATTGGCTGTCTATTTAGAAATCTGGACAGAAAATCCCCATGAAAAGCTCCTCAATTCAAATTCCTCTTTAATGACTTGCTCCATTCACCAGCGATGGCAGGCAGGGGGAGGGACCTTGGGGCTTGACTTCTCCCACTATGGAAGACAAGAAAGCATTTTCTATAAAGCTCCTGACGTGCCATGATTATTAAACAGGAGTATATGGTCAGAGATTGAATTTGAAGGAGAAACTTCTGTTGACAAAAAAAAAAAAAAAAAAACTTTACCAAATTCACAAAGTATGCAATCTCCTACTATCAGTGGTATTTTTTTGTTTCGAAAAATTGAGTCGCTTTGTATGTTTTCAATTTGGCTTATTCCCCTTCAGCAATAACAGTTCCCCCCATGAGATTATTTGTCAGTTGCTTGATTTATTCCCCCTGGATTTGTTTAGATGTCATATTGGGAGAGAATTGCATTTGTAGTTACCCTGACAAACAAAGCCAAAGGACAAAATATAATTATCTAGATTCTATGGCTTGGGATGTGGTTAGTTACTTAAGATACACAGAGAGTAGGCAAATACATTTTTATGTATTTGATCCTCTCTCCTTTTGTATGTCTTCTTAATTTGTAGAATAAACCGATTGGGTACTGAATAATTAACTACTTAAAATCCCTTAAAAAAGGTGTGATGTAAAGAAATAATAGCAGAGTGACATGTGAGGGCTTCTGGTTTTTATTGCACATATTATATTTCTTCAGGGAATAACCACCCACAGTGAAAGAGATTTCACCATAGACCACCTTACATCCTCATTTCATTTTCCTCTGCATCATTTAGAACATCTTTTCATACTTAAATGTTAGACTTCATCCTCCCTGAGTTCAGGGATAGTGTCTGACACATTCACTGCTAGATACTCTGCTCAGAATAGCACGTGGCATGTAGTAGGTTCCCACTAAGTATTTCTTTAGTGAATGAATGGCTAATTCCCAGTCTGCCACTCTTTATATTTCCAAGAAGCCTCTTACCAGCATTTTTCTAAGAAAAGTAGAGAATAGAAGAAAACTCGCTAAAGTCTCCAGTTACCACCATTTTCTTTGCTTCTCTCCCTGTTTCTAAACATTAAATGTGCTTAAAAGAGTACTAAGTAATTATGATGAGTCAAAAACACAGCTTTCTGCCCTCATTGAGCTTAGAAACTAGTAGCTGTGATAGAAAAAAATAGAATTGTTGAGTGCTATAAAAGAGAGAGAAACAAAGTACTCTATGTAATAGAAGGTTTACCTTTATATAAAGTAATGAAATATTCCCATATTCATGAAATAGCTTTGAGAGATAAGCAAGTAAGTTTCTTGAATCAGGCATAGAATTTAAAGAGTAATCAAGATAAATAGCATCTTAGTACAATATTTTAAAAAAATTCATGTGATTACAACAAATGTCATGATGAATGAAATTTTAAAGATAGAATCAGTATTACTTTTTATTATTTGTTTGTTTACCTCAGACTCCTTTATTATTTGGCATGATTTTGCATGGAATATCAAGGAAAGGAAAGTTTTATAAGTAGGAGGTTTAGGATGTTGGTTGTCGGCACCAAAGGAAAGTAAATGATATTTTGGGGGAAACAGAGTGGCTTGATCTGATCAAACAAAGAATCTTGTTAAGATTCTAGGTCATGAGTCAAAGATATACATTCCCAACATACAGTAAGACTAACTTACAGACAACCTAGAACCTTCTGGTCATAATTCATCAGTACTTATTTGCAATACTGGTGATTGAACCCAGGGGGCAGTCTACCATGGAGCTACATCCTCAGCCCTTTATTTTGTTTTGGAACAGGGTATCCCTAAGTTGTCCAGGTTGACCTTGAACTTGTAGTCTCCCTGCCTCAGTCTCTCTAGTAGGTGGAATTATAAGCATGCACTACCGCACCTAGCAGGCAGTTTTAATTAAACAATGGAGAGCGGTTGAAGATTTTTCAACACAGAAGGTGAAAGAAATTATATTAAAAACAGTAATCTAAATAGATAAATATTTTTAAAGTCTTATGTGAAGTTTTATCTGACAGCAGAATGCAAGTTTATTCAGCTGTGTTTGTCTCTTTCTTTATCGAGAAGTTTAGCAGAAGATTGTTTCAATCTGTGCCATTCAATATACATCAAATTTTAAAATAGAGTTTGTTATTCACTCCAAATATTTACTGACTTTGTTTCCTTCATCCTACTAAGAATAAAAGTATCAGGGAAATCATATTCTCACTGAGAAAGCTTGACCTAATTGGATAATGCCTAAACAGTACTACTGATTCTCCTGTCTTCCAAGTTTCCCTCTATTATGACTGAGCAACTTCACCTTCATTATTTCTGGGTGATGTATTTATTCTTTTGGACATGTTAGTTGATTCAATAAGGTTATAGTCCACTCTATTTTGTTAGTTGATTCAATAAGGTTATAGTCCACTCTTCTTTTAGGCATTTGTCTATTTTAAGCAATATCCTATTTCTGTTATAATTTATTGCATATTTATCTCAGAGTTTAAGAAGGGAAGGAAGACACTGGTTACCGATTTCCAGATTTTAGGTCAATCCCCGCCCCCCCCCCCCACTGCTACACCTTATTTAGATAAATTATGCTGGAATTTCACACTGTTTTCCTAAACGCAGTTGTGATGTCTATGTTGCTTTATTGTACGGGATCAAGTCTAAATTTCTTTAAATTGTTAGAAGGAGAAGGGTAGGATGTCTGCAACTTACTCTCAAATCACTCTCCAAGAACACACATCAGTAAACAAAATGGATGAGTCCTGTGAGTCCCTGAGTTTCACACTGCATGCTTCTGATGAAGAATTCCAGTAAAAAAGGTGCCTCCCCAATTTTAATGTACAGTTATGGAATTAAGAGAGCAAAGTGTTAAAATCTGATTTTTTTTCCCCAATGATTCTTCAAATTCTACACATTGAATTCAAATTTATCATGTAACCCCTACTCCCACTGTAGTTATGTTTAGCTGTGTTACACCGTCCTGTTGATAGTCCCATTATTTCAGAAAAGTTATTTTTGAATCTAATTTTATATACAAACTGCTCCAATGACTGTGCATTCTCAATATCTCTTATGGTTAGGATGTGAGGTGTCCCTCAAAAGTTCACATGTGAGACAGTGCAAGAAAGTTTTGAGGAGAAATGATTGGGTTGTGAGAGTCTTAACCCCATCAGTGATTTAATCCCTGGTGGGATTAACTGGGTGGTAACTGGAGGCAGGTGGGATGTGGCTGGAGGAAGTGGTTCATTGGGGGAGTGACTATGGAGTACATATTCTGTACCTAGAGAGTAGAGTCTCTCTGCTTTCTGATCATCATGTGAGCTGCTTCCCTCTTCCATACTCTTCTGCCATAACGTTTTGCCTCACCTTGAGCCCTGAGGAATGAAGCCAGCCTTCTACCATGAGCCCTCACCCACTTCCTCCTTTATCATTCTTCTGGTCTGGTCTCTTAGTCGCAGTGGTGAAAAAGCTGACTAAAACAATATCCTTGGGAAATATTCCATTTCTGGATAAATCCAATCAAAATACTATTTTTACCTAACTGATATAGAAACTACTTTCCTCTGTTTATCCACAATCAGTTTTCTTCTCTTGATCCAATAAAATATGATTTCTTCTTCTAGATGGTAGTCCCTCAAATATATGAAAAATTACCAGCTCCCAATAAACCAATGATTGCTATTGCTAAAAAAAATAAAGTAAGTTTGTTCTTTCTGGAAAACTTTAATCCCTTTACAAATAGCAGTAGATATTTGAAAAATTCAATGTTTACTGTTTGTCATAAAGATTTATTTTGTATTCAGCCTGACTTTGCATACTTTAGAACATTTTTATATTTCTAAATTTATGATGGTAAAAAATCTTACTCCGTTTATGAAATGCTCTCGCCTCATCTACATATATATTTAGCAGATCTAAGAAACTGGTGAACTTTTCACTGTAGGATAGAGACTGATAACTGGATGTAACAGCTACCTGAAATTCTAAGATGCTGTGTGAATAGATGAAGAAATGAAGAATAAATCACTGAAATTTCAGTATGGTTGTTGAAAAATGGTTGAATAAAAATTATACAGTGTAACCTTAATAAAAATAATTCTGTACTAGCTCAGCATTATAAGAGAATTTGATAACCCTGTTTTGTTTAACTTTTCTCTTAATCTTATTATTTGTCATTAACACATTTTGCATTTTCAAGTGGTTGTGAGAGAGAATAAAAATGATCAATGAAAAAATAGACTCTTCATTTATTTTATTATTTTGGTCTTATCATTTGTAGACTGGATTCAAACAAGAGACTGAATTACATGAACTGATATATAGTGTGGCAGGCACTGCCAATTTCCTATACAATACCCATTCCTGTTTCTTCTTTATCAATATTATAATGATTTTGTTTAGGTCATACGTGGTAGTTATTTTGCTTTAAAAATGTCATGTTCCAGGCTTCATGTAGCTGGGGTTGGGCATGTGGCACAATGCTGGTCATTGTGACATCAAGGAAATCCTGGGACAGCATGACATCTGGAATAAAAAGACAAAGACTTGCTAGAAGAAAAGCTTTCTTTCATTCCTTTATGTCTCCTTCATCTCTATAATTTATACATAAAGGCTGGAGCCCCAGCAGTCATTTTGTTTACAAGACATGGAGCCAGCAAGGATAAAGAAAGAAAGTGCATATTAAAACTGGTGAGCAAAAGGACAGTAAATCCCTGGGTTCCTCACATTACAAAGCCATTGTATCAGCTCACTAACATCTATTGTCAGACTTACCATCACTGTGAAGATAAGTAATTCACTCCCTGTTGGTATTTCTGTTAAATAACCTCTGTCATTTGCAGTTGAATGCATTTGTAATTGACACATAGATATGACTTTATCAAAGATTGGTATCTCTGGCTTATTATAGACTTTAGATAATTAAAAGGCAAAAGTAATGTTAAAAATAATAAGGGTGAGCTATAAAGGCTCTGGAGTTTCTGTCAATCATTTTCTATCTATTTTTGAGTACCAATTTTGAAGATAAATGTATTTAATTATATATATAATATAATTATGTATATTATATATAAATATATTTTACTATATATATTTAATTATATAGATAGATAGATAGATAAATAGATAGATACACATACACATATGCCAATAGTTTCTACCACTTTAAAAACCACAACTTTGATATATTTTTAAATAGTGCATTTGTAAAAATTTTAGTACATTCAAGTTATCAAGAATGGAGGGTTTGTTTTTTTTTTTTAACTTCTATTAATATTATGGAGCAAGGTGAGTTCCTCTTGTTCTCTATTCCATCTCAGTAAACTTCTTTTTATCCTTGGAAAATACGAATACTTCTTAAAGTCTTTCAAAAATAGAGCTGGAGGGAATACTTTCAAACACATTTTATGAGATCAGCAGGACCTTGATAGCTAAGTCAAATAAAGGCATCACAAGAAAAGAAAACTACCTACCAACTTCTCTGATGAACATTGATAGAAAAATCCTTAATAAAATATTTTCAAAATGAATCCAACAACACATGAGAAGATTATACATCTTGACCAAGTGGGATTTCTCCCTGGGATGCAAGTGTGATTAACATACACAAATCAATCTATGTGTTATATCACGTAAAAAGAATAAAAGATAAATACACATAATCATTTTTAATTGTTGTAGAAAAGTATTCCACAAAGTCCCATATCCTGTCTTGATGGAAGCTTTCAGGAGTTTAGGTATAGAAGAAAAAAAATATTCAACATAATAAAGTCCAGTTATGGAAAACTCATAGCCAAACTTTTAATTAATGACAAAGATTTGAAAACGTTTCCTCTAAGATTCAGAACAAGGCAAAGATGGCCATTCTCACTATGCTATTTCAGCAACAAGATTTTTATTACATCATCATGGACTCATTCAACACATACTATCTGTAATCTAATATCACCGAAATGATAAGAAAAATAAATATACCACAGTCTCATTATCTTAATGCTTTAAGTAGTTATTCTTGCAGAGATAGACTTACAGTGCTATTGTATTTTGGGTAAGGCTTAAGAAATAAGAAAGAAAAAGAAAAAACTAGCAAATTTATTTTCTTTAGTTTCTTGGATGAGGTCCAAAATCAAAAGAAGTCATTTTGGATTTGATCCTGGTTCTCATTTGGAAACCTCAAAACAACAAAAACAAAAACACAGTATAAATTGTCACTAAGGATAGTACACATATTAAAACAAAAACAAAAACAAAAACAAAACAGGGAGCACAGCCAGTCGCCAGGACCTCTTTTGAAAGCAGGCAAGATCTCATCTGAAGTATACTGTTTTGTAGGGGGATCTTGGACCCTTAAAACCTGAGAATGAAGTCCATGTTCCTCAGAAACATATGATAACCTTTGTAATTT
The DNA here is from genome assembly GCF_048772815.1 of Callospermophilus lateralis. Taxonomy (NCBI): domain Eukaryota; kingdom Metazoa; phylum Chordata; class Mammalia; order Rodentia; family Sciuridae; genus Callospermophilus; species Callospermophilus lateralis. Next base: position 187,401,525 of record NC_135306.1, on the reverse strand, counting down.
CATAGAGAACATAGATGGACTTTCATGATTTCCATCTTGACTTCTTTCCATACCAGGCTGCAAGGCAGATTCTGAACCTTATAGAAACATGGAATTTTGCAATATTCACTCATTTTCCTTGGGGAAATACTTGGCAACTACTATGTAAGGTCTGGTGGTGCAGCTAACTGTGAATTAGGTATGTTTTTACCATATGCCACCTCTCCAACAACTCATTTGAATATAATATAGAGAAAATCACCTTTAAATCTCATAAGATTTCTAGTGAAGTCACTCAACCCAGTCCACAGCAAGTTCTTCCCTGCCAGAATCACTTGACTTTAGTAGAGAAAATTGGTGAGAAATTAGGCAAATGTATGTAATAAATGGCAGTTTGGAAATAACAAGGTATGATATGATAGGATCTGTAATATCACATCACTGCAGAGACAGCATCAGCTTCAAAGTTGTGGAGAAGGAGGTCCCCAGAGTCAAGGTTATATACTAAGTAAGCCCTCAGAGCTTCTTGTATACTCAATTGTATTTTTTCATATTACAAAAAGAAAAAGAAAACACTAAGTTATTGTCTGAAAGAAAAAAAAAAAACCCTCTAAAAGCCTCCATCCAAGTGTGATGGTGCACTCCTGTAATCCCAGTGCAGGTGAGAGAATCTCAAGTTCAACGTCAGCCTCAGCAACTTGGCAACACCTGGTCTCAAAATAAATAATAATAATAAAAAATTTAAAAGACTGAGAATGTGGCTCAGTGACTAATCACCTATGGGTTTCATCCCTGGTACAAAAAAAAAAAAAAAAAAAGAAAAGACTCAATCCTTTCCCATTGACATCTACATGGATAGATTTTCCATGTCATGAATCACAACAAACATTATATTTGGTTTTCTGCCTTTTTCTATCTCTTAAGACCTTTTAGTTTGGTGAGTAAACAGTCAGACATTGAAATACAAGGATGGATCATACATATTCTTCAATGTTATGAATGTTTACAAAAATATCTCTAATTGTCACAACCTACACATAAAATGTAATATTTACACCTTATTTAATAGTGCCCCAATTTTTGAATATTTATCTTGGCTCCAATTTTCTACTGTTTTAGATAGTTCTACAATGCTTTATTTTCCCCCTTTTAAATAGTTCTTCATGATGAATTGCAGAGGGACATGATACAGTCATTTGTGGCTTTGAAGACAATGTTGAGAACTATGTGCAAGTGTATGATCAGCAATTAATGGCTAATTTTTAATGTGTTTGTTTTTATAATCACCATTATCATGGGGAAAATTCAGTGTTGTACGAGGTATTGTTATACTCAGTCCTCAGCCTTCTTATAAATTCTAAAAATTACAGTCCTTTAAGTCATGGCTACATTTATGATTAAAAACATTTTTAACTTCATATACTGTGTGCATTATGACTCAATTACCCTTATCCTTGTTAATTCCATTTTCCTGCTGTAATAGTTTTATTAGGATACATTATGAAACTTGTAGAGCCATAAATAGCCATGGATCATATTGCATTCTGAAAAGAACTAGTTTCATTGGAATATAAAATGAAATGAAAAATGAAACTTTATGCACATTTTAACATTAAGAAAAGGGAGCAATATGATATAATAATTCCTCTGAAAATTCTCATGCATTGTACATTCTTGCAAATACAATGTATTATGCTATAACAATCAAATGGAAACTTATCTTTCCTTAGGATAAATCATTTGATTATATTGAATTATTAACATATACAAAAATAATCTTTACTTTTCTAAGCTTGGAAAGCAATGTCTTGTACAGAGATGAATGAAACTGGGGTCCAAATTGGCCAATCCAAAGTAATCCCAGAATGTGCAAGTACAGCTTCAAGTCGCATCTCATTCTCTGTGTGAAGTTGCTTTCTTTCACATTCTGTGAACTGGATTCTTGAGACAAAATTCTTTGTTTCTTTTTGTTTTTCTCAAATGATTTTTGTTTTTGAGACTTAAACATTGGACCAAAGCCTGGGAAAATGTGGATGTGAGTAGTACATTCTCTTTTTGGAAATAAATGGGTAGATACTTGAGAATAATCTCAAAGCCAAGAATAACTCTAAACTGCCTACAGAAGTTGGCCTGGATTTTGGTCTTTTGGTACAGATCAATTGTCTCTCATTTACAAGACTCAAAATACGTGTGCACATATGTTTGTGAACTTAATGACAACTTTTTTAAAAATTACAAATTAATTATTGTAAAGTTTATGCTCTTAAAGCATACAATGAAAACAGTGAAAACTATTTTCTCTTTGCCTCCCAGCAGCATCCTAAAAGTTAAACAATATTAATTGTTCTATATATCTCTTTATAAATACTATGTGTATATCTAAATATAACTTAATAAAAAGAGTATCAGACCATTCAATTGCTTTTTTCATTTAATACCTAATCATAAGACATTATTTTTATCTCATTATAATAATACAAAGTTATAGCAGGCAATTTCAAAATATAGATAAGTAAAGAGAATAAAAGAAAGGTACCTGTCGTAAAGTACCAGGCTTTTATTCATTTATAGTTTTAATAACATCTGAATCACATCATATGTATTGTGTAATAATATGATTTTTTCCTCCTAATATACTCGGAGTCTTTCCCATGGGATTGAATGTTCACCTGTGGCATGATATATGCTCACTGCTTAATTTAAAAATAGATCAGAATTTACTGAGCTCATTTTCTATTGTTGGACTTTCTAGTTGTTTTCCCCATATTTTTCAATATTTTAAGGAACATAAAGCATTGTGTGTCTGTGTATGTATTTCCAATTCCTAAAGTTGGATTTGCTGATTCAAAACAAATGTGTGAAGTTTTGATACATATTAATAAATTTCACTCCTGAAAAAAAAAAATTGATTCTCTCAGCAAGTAATTCACAAGAACGTCTGTTTCTGAAGAGATTACTTTTGATCTTTGCTACAGTCCACAGACTAACATGGAAAGAGCTACCATGTGTTATTGAATCACTGGCCTAAGGTTAGATAGTTACAAATTGGTTGACTGGCACTACTCTAGTTAACTACTAGTTAATTGTCAAAAATATTTGGTAAGACTCTAACATAAGAATATTAAGTATAAAACAAAATATCCTATCTTATATAAAAGGTAATGAGCATAAAATAAAATTTATATGCCTTTTAACCACCATTTCTGTTATTGTTTCATGTGATATGAGCTATTATGTTGTAGTAACAAATAATCCTCAAAATATAAAAAAAATCTCAAAAACAAAGTTTTCTGTTTTTGTTTATGCAGCGGTTTGTTCACTCTGAGACTGAGTTTTCAGAAGCAGACCTTTGTCTATAGAACAGCTGATCTTGGGGCAGAGGGAAAAGAGGCCTTCTGGAACTGTAGGTAGGCTTGATCTTCTGCTCAGAACAGACACATAGTACTTCACAATTCCTTAACCAGAGTTGAGTCCAATAGTCATTCTTTACTTGGGATAGAGATATATAATTTATTCCCAATGCAAGCTACATGATTATAACTTCTGTCAAGACAGTGGAAATGTTCAACTCTTTTCCAAGGAGTAGCAGCAAATATTTTAGGAGAGAATGGAGTTTATCATCCTGCTTCTGAAAAGAATGTCAAATTTGGAAAATTCTTTGGCATAATGTTGCAATGTGAGTGTGTTACTCAAGTTGTTCCAAACACTTTTCTGCCTTAGAGGCAATGCACAAAATGATTAATTTATTTGAAGGAATCTTTAAAATATTCATTACTTAAAAATATACTTTGCCTTGGCCACAAAGACTATATACAAATTATAACTTTCCTCTTCTTTTTTTCCTCATTATTATTACACAAATGATAATTTTACAAGAAAGGGTTGCAGGATTTTTCTGCCCTAATCTACCGTCTATTCAAAGTACCTTCTTTCTGTGCTCTTTGCAGTTTGAAGAAGAGTTGGGGTATTTTTTCATTGGTCTTTGCAATTTTACATGAAAAAAACCTTCTTCTATTATAAGTGTTGATTATAAAGCATTCCCTTCTAAAAAATTCAGTTCTATGGAGATTTCCTTTCTTATTATCAAGAATGGTTCCTAATAAATCTAGTGTCTTAAACAAAATGTGACAATACTGAATTTTGCAGTTTCTAGTGTCTTAAACAAAATGTGACAATACTGAATTTTGCAGTTTAACTGTCTCATGTTATATAGTAAGAGTCTATATAATCCACTATTAAATGATCTGCTGTATCTTAGGAGGTGAATGGATAAGTGACAAGAAGACAAAGGTAGACTACCTAAAGTCATATGTACATGTGGTATGATTCCTGGGTTACAATTTGTATTTATCATCCTGCTGAGCCATATAAAAAGGAAATTCATCAAATTACATTTCTGAAGTTAGTTATACTTCACATTTCAATTCTCTTCTCAAATGGTGAATCTGATCTTTTGACTTAAGCATATCTTGAATATGGGGGAAATCCTGAAGAATTTAATCATGTTCTCAAAGTGCTCACCTTGTTGTTGTTATCAGTAAATATTTTTTGTCCTATACATGGACCTCTTTGATATAGATAGGTTTATTTTCATTTTGATTCTGATTTTTTAGCTTTAGTTCATGCTTATGTAATGGAAGATAGTTCTGAAGTTTACTCTTTTCTCTATTGTTTCAAGTTTCACAAAGTTGCTGTTCTGAAGTTTTCCACATTGCTTGTCATTTAAGATTATGTGATTATTAGTATCTTGGAGCTGCATGTTCATAGTCTGTCCAGGGGTTCAGGAAAACTCAGTTCAGAATCTTTGGTAGCAGAGTCTCTGTACCATTTATATCTAATATTGATAATGATGTTTCTCTTTGCATTGGATTATACTAAGGCCTTTGTACATTTTAAGCTGTCTCCATAAACCTAGGTCCAGAGTCATTGAAAGTTCAATATATCTACATTGATGTAGTTTCTTTCAGAGGAGGAACAGAATATGATAGAGTGAGGATAGAAATTTTAAAAATCTCTCATTCTGCAGATCAATATAGACAGACTGCATGTCTTTTCTGGTCTTAGAAGCATTGAGTTGTTTTTCAGATGTTTTCAATATTTATGGGATAAAAATACCAATGAAATTGAGACACATGTTCATGAATTTGTCTACATGCAAATAGTATACATGCAAGAGCAAGCATAACCATTGTCAATGCTATGTGGTAAGAATGGATGAATATTGTATAATTTCTGTGTTAATGGGGGCCCACAGTAAAACATGTTGTCCACATGTAGTCTGTTCTTTGCTAACTCATCAATTTGCCTGGATTATGATTTATTCCTTTATGGTCTTCAAATTTCTTATCCTCATACCCCACCAGCTTCACAAATTTGCATTGAAGGTTTGAAGGTATCCATCCTTATCATTACTTATGCTTCTAAACTGTTTATTTCATTGCACTAGGAAAAACCCAAAAACTCCTAAAAAGCTTATGCTGCATTTATTACCGAATCTCTTTCTCCTCATTCAAGTAATTTTTCACTCTTGCTGAAGTTTCAGGTGTAAGGTCTATTGTCTTCTTCTCCACCTAGATACCTTCATCAATAGTAACAAATCCATAGAATGTGTGTAGGAAGTATGTATAACACTACCATTACATTAATACAAGGTGTTCCTTACTACAGTAAGGAGCTCCTAACAATACACTTTCCTGACTCACTCTTAGGAAACATAAATACTTGAAATAGTTTCATTTGTGTAATATAAATATACAGTTATGTGAAGGCAAGTTTGTATCCTCAGGTACCATATTGTTTAATACTCCATACATCTAATCTTTAACTGCAGTTTTTACCCATTTCTTTGTCTTGACTTTCTGAATGCAATTCTATTGTCCATATTTTCCTTCTTGAAAATATGTACTTCTTAGTTTCTGCAATGCCATTTTTATTAGAGCTTAGAGCAGGCATGACAAAAGAGTATAGACTGTGTAATGGTTAATTTGAATTGTCAACTTGATTGGATCAAGTGATGCCAAAGATTAAGAGGCTTCAGGGTATGTTGATGAGAGTGTACCTAGGAATGTTTGGCATATGGCATAGGGAACTGAAGTGAAGACCCTCCCTAAGCAGAGGCAGCACCATCCAATAAGTTGGAGGCTTGGATGGAATAAAAGTTGGAAGAATAAGAAGGCAGTAGCAGATACAAGCTCAATTCTTCTTGAAGGGGTTCTTGAGATTGCAAGAGGACACCAGCCTCTCCCTTCTTTATTCTTCCCAAACTGACTCTTCCAGTGATTCTCCAAGGAGTTTCCAGAAGCCTTTGATCTCAGACTGGCATAGCATTATTGATCCCTCTTGTCCTGAGGGTTCACCATCTTGAACTGCACAGCTACTGGTTCTTTCAGGTGTCCATCCTGTAGCATCCTGTAGATGGCCTTTGTGGACTATCCAGCTACTGGCTGTGTAAGCCAATTAAATAAATCTCCTTTTTATAATCATACTTCCTGTGGGTTCTATTTCTCCAGAGAACCCTAATACAGACTAGGTGGCTTGAATGCTAGATAATATATTTTCTTACCATTCTGGAAGCTAGAAGTCCATGATGGAGGTGCCCTTAAGATTGGTTTCTGCTGAGGGTGTGTAAGGAAGAACCGTGGTGTCCCCTCCACTTTTTATAGAGACCCAAACATTATGTTATGAAGGTCCCACCCATGACCTCATATTTAACCTTAATGAATCTCCAATGCAGTCACATAATTTGTTGGTGCTTCAGAATATGAATTTTGAGGGCATAAAATTAATTTTACAAGTTACAACATGAACGTCTTAAATGCCTATAAGAGGTAGGTGTGATTATGCTTATGTTATAGATAGAAAAATAAATGAATACAAAGTCTGTCACTAAGGATTGTTTTGCATTTATAAGAAATTATATATATATATATTTAAAAAGTCAGGGAAGAGCTACTTTTATGGATTTATGAAGTACGGGGAAAATTCATAATTTGTCTCAAAATATTGGCCAAGGTTTAGGGACAAAAAATATCTAGAGCAGAAACATGATTTTAATAGTTGATTGATTTATAGTGAATAAAAAGTCTATTCCATCAGCTTTTATAATTTTGATTGTTTGCCAATAATTATTGTTGAAGATAATTTCTAGGGACTTTTGGAAACTTAAAATTTGAGTCATACATTCCTGAAGCTAGATGATATTCTACTGATAAATAAAGAACCTCATAATACCTTATTTTGAAATTCTTGAATCAATTTCTGTACTGTACATTTTTGTCTTTGAAGTAAGATAACCTTCCACCCAAACCCCAACTCTTTTTTTTGTTGTTGTTCTGATTTGACCAGATGATTCTTCTATTCTTTCTAAAAAGCACAATCATGACACACTAAATACTAATTTTGTTTTTATGTTGTGGTTCTTTCTATTTAATAACTACACCATGACCAACTTAATGAAATTTAACAAGATTCATGGTTTGTATTACACTTACCAGAACTGATGAGAACTTGTATTAGTGAAAATTGCTAGAAGGTTTTTATTCTCTGTCATTAATTTAATTCTCATTTTGTTGTTGTGCTTGTTCATAGAACAAAGAAAAATTCATCAAAATACCAATTAGCAATATTCCCAGGCTCTCCTGGTAATGCTCTTGGTATCTACCAAGTACATTGCTGAAGTTTCATTTCACCTTGTGCTAATTTCTTTGCTACTGAGTTGGGGTGTGAGATTCTCAACTAGTGACCTTACTTCAGTACTCTTTTCTAATTTCTAAAACATTTCATTTATTTTTATTTTTCTTATTCTTCTCTTAGATAAAATATTTTTAGGTAATAATATTTATCCAAAAGTATTTTAAATAATATTAACCTATTAATAGTGAAGAAGAGTGATTGACAATTCTAAAAGCAAAGAGAAATCAACTTACAGCCCCCCAACCACAGCTAATTGCTTTAAAATGATAATATTTGCAATCTTTTATTATTTTTAAATTTATTTATTTTAATTTTGAGACAGAGTCTCCTAATTTGCTTAGGGCCTCATTTAATTGCTGAGGCTGGCTTTGAACATGTGATGCTCCCACCTCTGTGTTGCTGAGATTAAGGGTGTACACTACCACATCCACCTATGACCAATCTTTATTTGCCCAACTTCAGTAGATCTCTCACTAGAACATGAACAATATAACCCAGGGGAATTTTATTGTTCCCACTGAGTATCATCTGTGTACTGAATATGTTTCTTATACTTTTTTTTTGGATTATATGCAAGTTACTTTGTTATATGTAAGTTTCACTCATTTTTGTGTCTGTTAAAAAGTATACTTTGTTACCTCTGGTGATTGTACTCCATTTCAAATGTGGCAGTTAGGTAAAAATACTGCATGCAATGTTAATATTGTTTTCTTCTGAGTTTAAAAATTATGCTTCTTTAAAAATTTTTATTTTAGTTGTAGGTGAGCACAATACATTTATTTATTTTCATGTGGTGATGAGGATTGAACCCAGTGCCTCACACATGCTAGGCAAGCCTCTACCACTGAGCTGCGACTCCAGCCCTAAACTTCTTAAAATAAGAAATTCTTTTTAAAAAGAGAAGAAAAGTGTGGTAGAAGAGAAAGAATCAAAATATGAATTCAGTCACAGGAGGGGAATCCATCTTTATCTTGCAGCTCTACCTGTTGCTCTTAAAAAGAGGTTGATTGTGATGACTGGACTATGCAGGACTAGTTGCATGATTTCTTCCTCTTCTGCTAACAGATAAATTATAAATATTTAAGAAACTTGTCAATAAAATCACATAGTAATTATATGGAAAAACTTGCAGAAGTCTAAAGTCTCCCAACTGGGCACCATGTAGGACTGTCTCTCATGAAGAACATTTCTCTCTGATATGCCTGGCATGTATTACTGTAGAATGCATTACTTCATTCTCTGTACCTTGTGCATGCTATTATTGTTATGATAATGACAGGATATTCAAGTGTGTGTCTAGATTTCTCTACTTTAGACCATTAACTTATCAAGGTCTAAAATGTTGTCTTATTATTTTTTATCATGGATATATTCCTTAGCATCTGCCTCAATAGTAAATATTTATAAATAATTCAAGCTTGCCGTAAGATGGAATTACTGATCTATTTCCTATAGTCTATAAAAGCAAGTTTTTATTTTACCCAGTCTCATACATGAACACAAATATTTGTAAATCAATGGATGGGTGGATGGATGGATGAGTGATTGAAAGAAGATGAAATCATTATAGGGCCAGTTGTGTGCTGCCTACAAGACAGACATTGTGCTTCATATTTAAGTTGCATCAATAACAATCTAATTATTTTCCTGGGCCCACTTGTGCTTATTCTATGTAAACCCTATTAGTATAATCCGTCATTTGGGAAAAGAATATCACCTCATCAATTAGGTGGAACTAAATGTTCTAATAGACCTCCCAATCCCCTGTCTTCCACAAATTCACTGTAACGGAATTTACATACTCAGATACTGACAAATTCATCTTTAGTGCTATTTTCCCATATAGTAGAAAATAAAAAAAAATAATGTGAATTGGGTTTTCAAATAAGACAGCATTGTGGGGGAATCAATGGCTCTAATAAATTGTGACTGAGTGTTGGTGTTAGACTAAGACATGTTGAAATACCTCTACCCATTAATTCAGTCACACAACCTGAGTTGACTTGAAAGTTCTCTGTTTTATTGACTGATTAAGTGTAAAAATGAGGGGAATTGAACACAGAACAAAAACACAGCTTTCTATGAGAAGGGCTACTGGAGCAGAGAGTCTGGAGAATGAATTCTTCATTGTGGTTAATGGTGTGTGGTGTCCAGAGATGTCAGTGGTAATTAGCAATGTGCACAATGGGATGAGCTTGGGTGAGCTTATCTACTTGCAGTTCCAAGTGACCAGCAGCACAGGTGAGGGGTGAAGTGCATGAGTGTCACTTTCACCCTCTGTTAGGAAAAAAAATTGTAAGAAATTCTGTGAAAATGTATGAAAGAACAGAAGGAGAGCTTTTAGAACACAGAGTATTGATTTCTTACTTTTATGTACTCATTCTCGATGTACAATGCACTTTTGCAGAACTGTTCCCATAGGTATAGCAATCTCTCTTGATACATTTATGTTTATTTTACCATTATATAGGTAATTTTAGTATATAGAGTAAACTTGGGAACAACAGAAAATAAAATGAAAATCCCTCCAGTTAAAGATAATCATTGTTAAGATTTTGGCATGTTTTCTGCCAGTTTTTATGTGAAGGTTTTATTATTAACCATTATAATCATGGTGTATGTACAAATTTATCTGGTCTTGCCTCTAACATTTGAGTAGTCTCCATGTTAGTACAAATGCAATAATTATGGCTGGCTTTCACTGTGGTTGCTTTACACACGACAGTGCTCCAAGTACTTTAAGAATTAGGATGCAATGATTACAGCAACCTGAGAGACAGCAACTGTTATTATCTTCCCTTTAAAAGTGAGGAAATTGAAGCACAGAGAGGATAAATATCTTTCTTAGTGTCACACATGTAGTAAATACCAGACTTGGTGCTTAAAACCAGGCAATTTAGTTCCAGAATGTGTGCTGTTTTACCTTGACATTAGACAGGGGTTAGCAACTTTTTCTGTAAAGGCTGGATTGTAAACATTTGAAGCTTTCTGTGTCTTATGATATCTGTCACAGCTACCCCAATCTGTCATTATAGCACAATGGTGGCTATGACCAGTGTAAATGAGTACGGTAGTGACATGAGGAAGACTTTCTTTGTTTGCATAAAACTCATAAATCATAGACACTATTCTTTCAATCTGTTATTTCAACTATTTAAAAATGATAATTATATTCTTAACTTGGGGGCTGAAGAAAAACAGGCTATAGAAATCAGTGTGTGTCTCTTATTAGATTCGTCCATGCATTATTCACCACCCAGGAAAATCCCCAGTGGATAGATATTTAGTTTGGCTCAAAATTCCAAGATAACTATCTTTGTAAACTGAGCTTCTACTATTTATAAAAAGGTTTTCTTGGAATAGTGTCAGAATGGATCTATTTAGAGGGCATGGAATGCTGTGTTAACCCTGAATTTCATTGCCAAACAACTAGATATCAAAGATGGACCAATAGTTTCTAACTGCTGGTGTCAAGTAGATGCTGAACTAATGTATTTGGAATCATGGGGAATAGAATAATTATATTCCTTAAAATGTAAGAGAATATCATTTAAAGATTATCTAAGGCATCTGTTGTTTTCCTTCATTATATTAAAAAAAAGTATTTTAAAGATTTTCTAGTTTTTTTTTTACATTCTCAGAGTGCCCTGTGAGCATTACATCTAAAGATGATAACCATTAGAAAGTAAAAGAATTAAACAGCAGAAAATTTGATATAGTATTTTTAAAAAAACTATTTATGTCAGACACTTTTCTCCTTCTTGACTCTGGTTTGAGTTTTCTTTGAAACTAGTTTGATGAAATGATGCTAGTTTCTTTGGCATTGCTTCTAAAACCATGTCAAAATGGAAAGACAGGTGAAGGCTGCCCATCTAGACGGTGGTGGCCTGAGCTCTGTCTGCGTGGTTGGCTCCATCCTCTCTTTAGAGGCAAGATATATTTGTTTAGGTTGGTTTCCTAAATGGACTCTCTTAGTTCTCTGGTTACTGCTGTGAAATGTAAGGAGAATCAGGAACCAAGTGTGGATTGACCTATGCAAACGGATCCCCACCACTGGATCTTCTTCCTAAAGCTACCAGTGCTGGTTAGAAGTGTTGTCTTCATCTAAATTCAGATTTCTGAAGTAATGAGGATGCACTGACTGGTCAGGATGCAAAATCTGATTCTTCTTCCTTTGTAATTGACAGGCACAGATACCATCAGGATGTGACAAGAGACTTTAAATTCAAACTTCCATTCTAATATTTGACAGGGGTATTTTAAGCTCAGGAGGGATTTTCTTCTACCTCCTCTGATTTCTCTGTGGAGAATTTAATGCATTGATGTCTTCTGAACTGACTGACTTCACTCATTATAACCATATGACTCCAGATGGAAAATTAATCTTGCTTGGACCTCAAAATAACTCTGATTATCCACTTTCTATAGCGCACTTAAAATCTCATTCAGTAGCTAGATTATATATTGTGCCCAATTGCCAAGGGAAAAGTGGGGATAGTGCTCCTGCCCTGCCTTTCATGATATTTCACAAATGATCTAGATTGTTTCAGGACCATACATCATTTTCAATACAGCATATCCTTGGCTGGAAACGTCTTTTACATGACTACTCTGTCTCCTTACATATCCTCATATATCCCCACACATCCATCAAAGGTTTTAAAAAAAAAACATTTGAGAAACATGGTCCATTTTTCTGTGACAAATAAATTAGCTCACTGGTCCCAGTTTGGTACTCTGAAAAAATATTCTATTAAAACATTTATACTATCGCCATTGAATTATTCTTTGTATTTTCTGCTTTGAGTATGTTGCCCACAAACTCAAGTTTTCTGAAGTGACTCAAAGTGGCTTGCCAATAATTGAATAAGTGAGTGTTAACCCAGTGGATTAAATCAGGAACTTTGGGCAGGGGACTTAGACTGCTATGTTCCACTTCTCTTCCCAGGTGATTCTGGTGAGTAGCAGGTTTGAGAGCCACTGGCCTAAGTGACAGTAAGGAGACCTGCTCACGGATCCAGATATGAATTTTTTTCTCTGACATAATCATGCCATTCTTTTTTCCTTCATCCAGTGACAAGCCAAGTGTATCATTTTGAGACTCATCTCCAGCCCTATTTGATGTTCTGCCCATTTCGAACGGAAGACTGAGCGCTGTGCAGTCTATTTCCAGAGCTGCCATGAATATTTATACATTGCCTGCATCTTTACAAATTAGAGAGCAGCAAGATGAATGAGAGTAGTGAATCAGAGAAGACACACAGTGTGATGCGGGCAGAAATTTACTATCTCATTTCTATTTAAAACCTGATGACTCAGAGGAGGCAGTCCATATCCATTTCAGTAAATTCCTTAATGCTCTCCAGCATGGCACTTTGGATTTTAGCACTACTAAGGGTGACTTGATTTATTCCCAGGAAGAATATGCCTATGTGTGTGTGTGTGTGTGTGTGTGTGTGTGTGTGTCTGTGTGTGTGTGTGTCTGTGTGTGTGAGAGAGAAAGAGAAAGAAGGATTTGTGAGATTATTCCAAAAAAAAATGAAAAAGAAGAAATCACTTCACTAGACTGTTAATTATTTGTAAGATTATTTCAAAATAAAATGGAAAAGGAGAAATCACTAGGCTGTTAATTATTTTCTGGAAGTCTCATTTTCTGTATTATCTTGGTGGTGATCTGGATGTACCTCCAGCCTCTAATGAATAATTCTTAAGTCTGACAAAATGCTATTTGTTTCTAAATTGATTTTTAATGTCTTTGGTTTGCATTTTCTTCACTTAGTTAGCTTTCCAACAGTTATTCATTAGATTTCCCTGAGTTTCCATCTTTCTCATGTTCAAGTTCAAAATAGATTTTATAGGTTACAAGCGTCAAGGATTATTGTGGTAATGTTGTGATTTGACACTTCTTTACTAGAAGGACATGGAGGGAACAGTAGTATGCACGCTTGCATCTTAATCTTTGATTATCTAGCGAATGTGGAGCCACTTAAAAACTACATGGTAGAGCGCCAATTAAGACAAGTTTCCTCATAATGATAGCTGAATGCCATTTTCATAAGCACAAAAGTGGGTGCAAATAATGTCATCACATAAGGCACAAAGTGGGCTAAGCTGGCCTGCAGTAGAAAGTCACAGCTTGTATTACTAATTTCATGTTTTTTACTTGGAAACATACATATGAATCATGCATACAAAGTCAAAAACTAGTTGTACAGATGAGTAGATCATCTCCCAGTTCTAAAATTTCTTATTTCCCTCCTTCCTGACCAGTTCTAGGGAAGTCTTTCTCTTTCTGTGATCTGGGGAAGAGAGGTGCACTTCATATCTGTCCATGTTGTGTATCTTTGCCTCACATACCAGAGGGTGAAGTGCAACTTCCATACTGACAACTGTGATGTCTTCCATACTTTCAGTAGTTGTCATTTCCTTAAGCATTTATTCGTTCAGCATGTAAATATCATGTCTGTACTTCTGAGTAAGCACTATGTAAGACGTTGAAGTTGAGTCTTTTCTTGCTTTTCTGGACCTTACTGTCCAGTGGGAAGACAGATATTAAATTTAAAAAAAACAGAATATAAAATATTCACTGAAAACCATGATACATTTTATGAAGTTTACATATCAGGAATTAAAACATAGAAACAGAGAAATGAGCCTTTAAACTGAAAGGTCAGGAAAAAAAAAAAAAAAAAAAAAACAAGCCGTCTCCAAGGACATAAAAGTTTGAGTTCAGACTTGAAGAAATCTAAGAATGCTTTTTGGTCAGAGTGGGAGATGGGATTGAAAAATTATTATTATTTATCAAGAGCCTTGCTCTTCTACAGGGACATTGTGCTCAGTTTATGTTAGTGTGTATTCCTAAATGATGATGTCCAAGGAGCAAGCTGGTTATCTGTTCATTGAGCCAAGTTGCCCTGTGACCAAAAGAGAAATGACATAGGTCTGTTTCCCTGGAAGCAGAGGCTACAATGAAAATTCTGACTCAAGTAATTTATTAAGGACATGGACTCAGGGGAAGGGGACAGAGGACAAATAGACAGGTTAAAGGGAGCTAAACAAGAAAGTGATCTCAGCCAGTGCCTAGTCTTGGGCTGACCCTTGAGAAGTCCTGCTGCTTCAATTGCAATCCATGAATGGAAAAACACCCTCTTGTACCCATCTCAGGAAGTCATTGCCAAGTGGACGTGCATGTGTGTGTGATGGAATGGGGTGAATGGGATAGGTGCGTGTCACCTCTCAGAAAGGAAGCTTTCTCTGGTCTGTGGATCAGGTTAAGACAGGAAAAACAGCTATATACAACAGCTTACACTGCTGTCACAAAAGCTGATAAATCGGAACTACCTGGGAGGGGCACCAGCAGAACTTGTAAAATGCAAAATCCCAGCTCCACTGGAAACTTTCTGAATCAGAACCTTAGAGCAAAGAACCCTGGAATCGGTTTTAACAGGTTATTCTGATACATGATGTCCTTGAAAAACCACTGAAGTACAGGACACATTTAAAACAGCTGGTTGACAGTTTGTCATGAACCTGAATAAACTCAAGACAGGATGAGGGTAGCCAAATATCCAGTTCTCTAAAAATAATTTGTACAATTATAAGTAGAAGCTGAAACGTTTTAAATGAATTTGCAGGTACTGGATGCCACTTGCATCTCTGTGGATATTTGCCTTCATTCACCCTGAAGTCTAGCTCACTCAGCAGCATCTGGGCCTACAACTTAGACCTCCCTTAACTTCCATGCTGTTTGTGATCTGACCTGGTAAGTCAAAATAACAACAAAAGATTGCTGGTACAGAATGGGAATAGCAAAGTATGGGGATCATTAGTCTCATAGCCTTAACTTTTTAAAATTTTGTTTTAATTAGTTATACATGACAGTAGAATGTATTTTTGCACTTTGATATATCATACATAATAGATGGGATATAATTTCTCATTTTTCTGAGTGTACCCATTACAGAATCAAATTGGTCAGGTAGTCACATATATACATACAGTAATAATGTCTGTTTCATTCTACTAACTTTTCTATCCCCACATCCCCTCCCCTACCCTCCCATCACTTCCCTCTACCTAATCTAAGGTAACGCTATTCTTCCCTAGTGCTCTCCCCCTTATTGTGAATCAGCATCCTCATAGTAGAGGAAACATTTGGCCTTTGGTTTTGTGCGATTGGCTTATTTTGCTTAGCATGTTATTTTCCAACTTAATCTTTACTAGCAAATGCCATGATTTGACTCTTCTTTAAAGCTGAGTAATATTCCATTGATTATATATACCACATTTTCTTCCATTCATCTATTGAGGGACACCCAGGTTGGTTCCATTGTCTAGCTATTGTGAATTGATCTGCTATAAACATTGATGTGGCTGCGTCACTATACTATGCTGATTTTAAGCTGGGTCAAATGGTGGTTCCATTTCCCAATTTTCTAAGGAATCTTCATACTGCTTTCCATATATGAAAAATTGTTCAACATCTCTAGCAATTAGAGAAATGCAAATCAAAACTACTCTAGGAATTCATCTCACTCCTGTGAGAATGGCAATCATCAAGAATATAGGCAACAAAAACTGTTAGGATGTGGTGAAAAAGGTAGACTAATACATTGCTGGTGCGACTGCAAATTGGTGCAACCACTATGGAAAGCAGTATGGAGATTCCTCATATCCTTACTTTTGATAGTATGGAAATGTATTTTCTAAAATTGCATTCTTCCTTGAAGATCTAGAGCAACTTTGAATAACTTTGAAAATAAATAATACACCAAGATGTAATATACCCAGAACATTTCATGTGTGAACTTTGGGGTGATTTAAAATATTGAGTGGTACTACAACTGATGTTCATTTGTATAAGATTGGTAATGTTTGGACAACTCATATGGGTTATTTAAGGACTGCACAGAGGATTATGTTTTTAAATGCTTGTTTTTTGATGCTTTAGCATTGATTCCCCCAGTCCCCCGCTGCCACCCCCCACACTCACCACCTTGAAATTGTTTTGGGAGTAAATGCCAGCTCAGTTTACTCAAATATTCGTTATATATTTCCTACTATGCACAAGACCTTTTGTTAGCTGCCATGGATGCAGTAGTGAACTAAATGGATAAGATTGCAGCTCAAGATATTTGACATCTATGTTAGTTTCCTGTGCTGCTATAACATATGACAAACATAGTGGCTTAAAACAACAACATAATTGTTATCGTACCCCTATGGAGATAAAAGTCTGAAATGAATTTCACCTCTCTTAAATTCAGGTGTCAGTTAAGCTGTTTTCCTCCTGGACTCCCCAGGAACATAATCATTTATTTACGTTGGTTTTTCCTGTGAAAATCAAGGGAAACCCAAAGCTGCCTGTGTTCCTAGGCTGGTGGCCTCCCATGTCTACTGTGTCATCTTCCTGTGTTATGATTTAGATGTGGTGTCTCCCAAAAGCTCACATGTGAGACAATGCAAGAAGATTCAGAAGAGAAATGATTGTGTTACAAAAAGTCTTTACCCAATCAATGAATTGATTCCCTGATAGGGATTAACTGAGTGGTAATTGAAGTGGTAGGGTGAAGTTGGAGGAAGTGGGCATGGTTTTGAGGTATTCTGAGGTATATTTGGATTTTATAAGTGGAGACTCTTCCTCTCTACTTTCTGATCATCATTGAGCTGTTTCCTTCTGCCACACTCTTCCGCCATGATGGAGCAAGCTGTCTATGGACTGAGACCTCTAAAACTATGAGCACTTAAATAAGCTCTTCCTCTCCTACAGTTGTTCTTGTCAGGTCTTTAAGGCACAGCAGTGAAATAGCGGACTAAAACACCTTGTCTTCTTCCTTACTCTTCTGCTTCCCTCTTTTCCTTATACGGATTCTTGTTATTAGGTTGGATCCATGTGGATAATCAAAGATAATCTTCCACATCAATCACAATATACAGATTCATTCACATTTTCCAAGGATTAGGATGTGGATATTTATTTTGCTGGGGGCATGGGTAGAGGTATCATCTTTGCCTACTAGAGTATCCAATGGGGGGAAAAAGTGGTTTCAAATACAATCATGAAAATAACTATAAAATTCCAAATTTTGATAAGATGCCAAGAGGGAGTTAAAGGTCAATTAATTACTATTGGCACCCAAGTAATTCTTATGTGATAAAGTGAAATTTAAACTGACATAAAAAGTCAAAACTTTTAAGCTAAAAAATAGAAAGGAGAGTAATTGAAACACGGGTTGGTTCTAACCACCTGAGTTGGAAGTATGACCCCATGTGTGAGGAACTGAAACACAGTCTGGTTATACTCTGTGGATGTTGGTTGAAAAGACAGGACCCTGGGGAATCTCTGGAGGTAAGGATCTACCATGTCACCTACCTTTGTGTCTATATAAGTGAGAAGGACATAAGTATGTCAAGTCATACTTTCGTACCAATAAATTCAGTTTTCATTTTGAGACACAGTGAATTTAGTAATTAATATGGTCTGTCTCTGAGTCTTCACTGCTACCTTTGTTAGAGGTAAGTCTCAATACCACCTGAATTAGGTGGATAGAATATTAGATTTGTTACTATCTTTAGGTTGACAGCTTCCTTTTGTTGCTCACACTTATTTTTTTCTTAATTCTTTTACTCCCCCACTTTAAAAAATTAGCATTTTATCATAGGGTTGTTATACATATTCTTATAAATGAATCCATAAAGTTCATAAATATTATTCCATCATTTCCCAATTCAGTGATAGTCACCTTGAATGATGTGGTCTGCTCCTTTATAATATTTTCCTATGTGTTTATGTATTTATAGAGAAAGCAATGCTTTACATTGCTCTTTGTTTACTTGAATATTTCTCTTCACAGTATATAGTGAATGTCTTCCTGTACAGTTTCTTATAATTCTGATTTCATGGTAGTGATTTTAATAATGTACAATGACTAATTTGACTATGCTGTTGCCAATTTTTTATTATAACAAACAGTGTAGAACTGAATATGCTTGTACTATCCTCGCACAAGACATTTTGTCCCCCCTGGGATCAATTCCTAGCAGTGGGCCAAAGGCCATTTTTGTTCCATTTCTAATTCATGCTGTTTTCACATATTTTATAATCCCAGTGATCTGCTTTAAAACAATTCCGAGCAAGGCAGCATAATTAATTTAAACAACAAAAATGAAACTGTGTTCCTTTCTTCGGCCTCTGTATATGAAAAGACCATAATGTTGGGAAAATCTAATCCTTCACTGATTATTCTTCGACTTTTTGCTTTTTATTTTAAGAAAGCAGCATATATCTCCACTCATTTATGTAACTAATATTACCTCTTGCTCAATTATTGAGACCCCAAATCTGGACACTGACCCTGTTTTTCTCTTTGTTCTTCACCTCTGCCTCTTATTAAACCTTACACAATCTGATGGTTTCTTTTCATCAAATGCTGCTCTATCCTTGTCCAAGTCACTATCATTGGATCACAACAATGATCTTGTGGACATTCTTCTTTGGCCTTTGTCCTGCTCAATTCATTCTTAACACAGACTCTATAAATGCACTGATAAAAGTCTCAGTTGTGTCACATCAATTCACCATGCTGAAACATCCATTGGATTTCTTTCCCATGTGCCTTCCCTTGGCGTGTGAATTCCAAGCCTGGCGACCTCTCTAGTCATTCTTCTAACCTCTCCCCCTTCACTTACTGCTCTCTAAGCACCCATCATCCCTGCTGTCTCCTAACATGTCAAGCATGCTCTGAAGTGGGGGAATTGTTATTTCCTCTTTCCATATCTATCTCGCCCTCTCAACAACCTATAGGCCATATACTTGCACTTTTTCAGAATTCTATTTAAATATATGTTGGCATCTTATCATCACTTTAAGTGCCCTTAACAACTTCACATTTTCTTCCTTTAAAAATTTATTCAGGTATAATTTACATATAAAAATTTGCATATATTCAATGCATATCTTTTGATGAGTTTGAACATATGCTTACACTTGTGGCACCATCACAATGTTCTAAACATACCCATCACTTCTAAAAATGTCCTTGTGTTCTGTTTTGTTCATTTTTGTTTTGTTATAAGAAAACTTAACATGAGATCTGTCTTCTTAACGTGTTTTAAAGTGCACAATACCATATTGTTAACTAAAGGCATTATGCTGCACAGCAGATCTCTGAGAACTTATTTGTCTTGCAGAGCTAAAACTTTATACATATTATGGGACAGTTCCCCACTTCCCCCCTTCCTCAGTCCCTGGAAACTACCATTCTGTTCTTTGCTTCTGTTACTGTGACTATTTTAGATACCTCATATAAAAGGAATTGTGCACTATTTGTTCTAAATAGCTTATTTTATTTAGCATAATGTCTTCTAGGTCCATCCATCTTGATGCTAGAGGTAATATTTTCTTATTTTTTAGACATGAATAACATTAAATTATAAGTATATGCCACATTTTTCTCATCTCATCATGTGTTGATGGACATTTAAATTGTTTCCAAATGTTAACTATTATGAATAGTGCTTCAGTGAACTTGAGGGTATACATGTCTCATCAAGAGAGTTATTTCAATTTGGGAGAATATTTACCCACAAGTGGGATTTCTGGATATGAATGGTACTTTTATATTTAATTTTTGAGGAACACCCATACTATTTTCCAGAGCTGAACCAGTCTATATTCCTACCAATGCTTTAGAAAAGTTTCAATTTCTCTACATCCTTGCTAACAGTCAATAATGTTTTTCTTATTAGTAGTCTACTGCATAGAATTGAGTTTTCTTTCTATTTATAGTTGCATTTAGTATGCATTTTCTTCACTAGAAGATGAGTTCTAGGAGGGCAGGTGCTTTGCTTTTTATTGCTTGACCAGTAACAAATTCATATATTATGAATTTGTTATATTAATATTTGTTAAATATTAACAAGCATATTGTTCATATTAATAATATGAACTAAGTATCTGGTTTTGAATGAGAACTAGACTGGTTCTAACCATTACTTTCTTTATGTAACTGATTATGCATGTGCTGGGTAAATGAATAATCTTCTATTGTAAATAATGACTTAAGAAGCAAGTGCCCTGATAATGATAAAATGTGGTGTGAATATACCAACATCAAGTACAGAACCAGGAGGATAAATTGGGAAGAAAATATACCTATTTTCTCAAAAGACAGAGACTTGGGAAAACATCCATTTTCACAAGAGAGTAGCTTCCTTGCAATTTTTTTCCAACATTCTTTCAGCATTTAACATATTCCTTTTTATAAATGCTATGAAGTATGTGAGTGTGTTTCATCAACAAACCACAGTAGCTAATGTGGCTTGGAAAGCTTTTCCAAGTGTACTGTAGTCCTATATACTCAGATGAGATAGTTTTGTAACAGACTACAGAGTTGAAGAAATACCTTATTCAATTTATCTTAAATTTAATTTTCTTCTCTGTATTGGTTCTAAATTCTCCTGACTGAGGCACCTGAGACCCTATTTCACTGTGAGTTTAATGGAGATCAGAGGCACATTTTGAGAAATGCTAAACGTATCCCTAGATAATTTTGTACAGCAGCCAGAGGAGGTCTGCATCAGTTCTTAGCCACCCACAATGCTAATTAAATTTACCCATGTGAAAAGCAACCACCCACACCAGTTATTTTGAGCTAACTTGTTGAAACACTGGTTAGCTACTTCTGCATCCCAGCATTTCCCCTATACTAAATGAGTGCATAGCATTATCACAAAGCCAAAGTAAATCATTGTACCTTCTGAAAGAACCTGGGAGGTTTTGTACTAATAAGATGGAGCCTTTTAACCATCAGTCTAGTTTCTATTGTATATTTGATGGTGCATTGTAACATTTCCTTTCCTTACATTTCTCCTCTGTAAGGCAATCAGTATGAGTTAAAAATCTTGTGCACTGGAGTCCGGCAGATCATGGTTGAGCTAAAATTTTATCATCCTCTATATGGGATTTGGGGAACATCATTCCGCCCTCTCTATCACATACAAGACAAATGATAGAACCTACCACACAGGTTTGGAGTGAAAATTAAATGAGCTATTATCTATTAAATAAACAAAAAACAGCGAAGCACATGGTGGTAGCTTAACAATTTTCACTAGTTCTTTCCTTGCTGCTTCTCTTCCCTTTGAGACAAGATGATGTCATTTTTGTCAGTCATTGAACAAAACTTTGTTGTGTACCTACGGTGTTTCAAACTCTGGTGTTATATAGGAGAAATGGTAGTTAAGCAAATCAATTCTTGTTCTTATGGCCCTTATATTCTAGTGGAGTTGTGTTAGGGAGTGTGCACATTAAAATATAAATAAAGTGATTTTAGGTGGTGGCACATGCTTGAAGGCTATTGCACAGGTCTGAACAGAATAACTATGAGGAGTGGGAGCTATTCAGGTAGGGTGGATTTGGACAGCTTCTTTGCAGAAGAGATTCCTGAACCAAAACTTTAAGGGTGAGAGCTGGGCTATGATAAACCAGAATCAACTATGGCTCATCTCAGGGAAGAGAAATCCAAAACAGAATGTGTAGTAACTTTTCAGTGTCTGTAGAACAGAGGATTGAGGGAAGAGGAGAGGTCAGTTATGGAGAAGGTTCAGGAGGAAAATATTGAAGTCAGGATTTACAGTCTCAACTTATGGGTGAGCACATGTGGTTTATTTTGATCTGCACTGGAAAACCTTTGGGGTGATTTGAGCAGGGAGGTACTAGTATCTGAAATATATTTTAAAATATTTTTAGGTCAGGATTGGGGACAGTGGATTATAGAAAGATAAGAATTTAGGAGACTTGAATAAGCTGTGTGGTTAGTACCTGAGGCAACTAGAGTGGAATCAAAAATGGACCTGCGAATGATGTGTTTTAGTTCTAATCCCTAGTACTTTTGAATGGAATCTTATTTAGAAAGAGGGTCTTCGCGAATGAAATTGAATTAAAAATCTTAGAAAAGATCATTTTGTATCTGGGATGAACTCTAAATCCAGTGAACAGATACATAAAAGAACAGGGGTAAATTGAAGACCCAGATACACACAGAGGCTGAAAAAGCTATGAAAGACTGCTGGAGTGGATACCTGCAGAAGGAACCAACTCTACTAACACATTGATTCTGTCCTCCAAAATGTTTATCATTTATTACAACTAAATCTAAGAAACAAGTGCTGTAACTAAGTAATGATTCGTAGGAAGAAAAGACAATGCCCGGTTGATGGCCACAGTTGTGGAACTAAGTATTGAGGAAGAAAAAGAGAATGTCTTCTGTAAGTTGCAAAGGAAAGCCATGTTTCATTTGGCAGGACTGTCAATTTCTCTCACTTTGACTGAAAATGTTTTCTGTGGGATTGGATGGGCACCAGAGAAGCAGGCCCTAAGAACAGGCTCTGTGTCCTTACATGGGTCTGTACTTCTTGTTGTGTTCCATGAAAGCTGACTGAACACTGAGGCCAGTCCTCTCACTTTTGTGATTCACTTAATAGTTCTTTACAACTGGTTTTTATTATAATAGTCCTATCAGTCATGAGAACTCTGAAGCAGGTCGTCTTCTTTAATACAAAGAACTTCTTAGTTACCTGCAAAACTGATTCAGAAAAGGAAATGATCAACAATGGGATGGATGTGTGCAGACTGACATTTTGTACTTAAGTGAAATGGAAAAAAAAGTCTTTGGATGGGACAATGATTTACCCTTGTCATTTTCCAGGTGATGAAAATAGTTAGCATTTATTAAAATTTCAACATGTGCTAAAGTCCTGTGCTATACCTTCTATATCTGTTGAATAAAATTTTTGATAGATTCTATCAGGACAGTTATTAATATTTACATCATAATAAAATAACAGAGGCTCAGAGAGATCCAGCCAACCACCCACTACCTGTTTATTATTATATAAAAACAGATTCATATATTCAGCTGTCCAGTTAGTAATTGGTAAAACTAGAGTTTGAGCTCAGTTCTGCCAAGTCTTTCTATGCCAAAATGATTTGGCTACAGTCCTCCTTGTTGGACACAGAGCAATTGTTTAAAATGTAGGTGCTAATAGCAATATTTGGTTTGCAATTCTGAAAACACTCAGGAGCCTTTAGGCACTTAGGCCACTAGTGTAATTCAGCAGGTTGGCAGTAGAGTAAAGGAAACGTCAGTATTTTCAGTCACCCTTGATTTTCTCAGGAAAATCAGCATGCTTCAGTAGCTTCAGCAATTGGCACAAGAGAGGCAGACCACAATAATCGACCATGTCATCTTCCCTGTCTATGTTCTCTCTCTCTCTTAAGCCAGACTGCCTTCTCCCTGGCGGTCCAGGGCTGACATTCTGACTTGAGCACAGTCATTAAACACTAATTAGATTGGTGCTTTGCTCTCCTTCTAGTTGGAGTTTTAATAAACTAGTTCCTTCTCCCTCTCTGTCCTCTTCTTGATGTCCCAGACAGGGTTGTCCCCTTCCCTTCTGTGGCTTGAACTCGTAGGCCTGGTGTGTTTGGGCTGTGGGCAAGACAGCTTAGATAAAGAGTGGACAGAGCCAAAGCACCTGGGGGAATGAATGTTTCTTAGGAGGAAAAGAAAGCAAGAAAGAAACAGAGCCAGATCCTCTCTCTGGACACTGCCCTTTTGTTTCTGGCAATGCACTCGGATTTTACCCATTATGATTTGTCCTTCAAAAAATCCAGTGGCATGGTCTCTGGGCTCAATTAATTTGAAAGTATTTTTAGATGAATAACTTAGATATTGTTTAATCTTTTGCCTCCAAGAGAGTATCAGGGTTCAACCTCTACTAACTGCCATGCACTATTAGCCTACCCCACTAATTTGGTCCCAAAGTATGTTCCCCATGGATTAAAGCAGAGCACATTTGTGATTCAGAGCTTGGCCATCATAAACCCTGTCTAGACTTCTTAGTAGAAATAAAGTGATTTTCTTTGTAAGACTATAGATTTTATACCTTATGGATATGCGTATTTTGTCCTTTTTTTTCAATAATTTTTCTTTAGTTATTCATGATTATATTAGGAGAAGCACCAGAGGAATATTACACTTTTCTTTTCAAAGTGCAGATGGATCTTATTGTTCTCAGTCTTAGGCACTGAGAAATTGGGGATTTCCATGTTCCTTTTGTGTATTATTCATTGATTATAATCCAGTCTGAATTATTTTTATTCACATATGATCTCTTTGTGCATATAGGAAATAATATCTATATACCACAATAATTGATTTCTAGTAGATATGTAGATAAAGTATCTGTATCTAAGATAAGGTATTATAAGAGTCAAAGCCTAATTTTTAAACAAAAAAACTTACCAATGTGCATTAAATATTATAGTAAGTGGATGTGAATAATTGAAAGATACTTTAGTTTCCTAGTCTTAGACTGCTTTAGTTAATTAAACATGCTACCATTACTCAAAGTATATTTGGTGCTATATCATTAGTAGTCATCTACTGCTTCAACAATGTTACCACAGAACTAGTTGTCTAAAAAACATGCATTTATTATCTCAAGATTTCTGAGGATCAACAATCAGATATAGCTTATCCAGGTCCTTTGCTCAGCACCTCTTACAAGGTGTAGGTCAGTGCTGAGATATTGTTTAAGGTCCAGTTGGAGAATGATCTACTTCCAAGTATTCCACAATATACTTTTAAGTATATCATGATGAAGGCTGAAGGGAAGACTTCAGAGAATTGCCTGAACTTCATTTTGTATGAAATCAAAACATGGATCTAAAAAATTCAATCTTGTATGGTGTTTTCAGGCATAAAGCATTCATGTAGTGCAAGTTTCAAAAATAAATACTTGTCTGCAGGGTCACATTGAAATTCCAGCTCTGAGGCAGCCATCGAATGATATAAGGCTCCAAGAAGTATGGGCAAACACCTAAAAACAGAATTTGTGGCAGAGAATATGTGCATACTATTTATGATACTTTCACTACTCATACTAATGCAATTAACTAAAATTGCTAAGCATTTACATTATTCCTAAATAGTTAATCAAGTATTAGTTATCACATGAGATCCAAAGATAGGGACACTGTTACTGTCCTTTCTAAGGAAACAAATTTGTTGAGCAATATGCTTGAGGTTCACATAATAATTGAGAAAAGGTTTGAGATTTTAAATCCTTTTTTTAAGAAAATATGTTAATTTTCAAATTTGCACCTGTGCCATGCCTTTACTCTAGAAAGAAAGAAAGAAACAATCAAACAAGTAAACATAGTTTATTTTCTTTTATTGGTGCATTAGAGTCATACATAATTGTTGGGTTCATTCTGACATAATCATACATGTTTGGAGTTTAATCATTCCATTTCAATTCCCAGTGCCCAGTTTTTTCCATCCCTTACTCCCTCCCTCTATCCACCTTCTTCTACTCCATTGGTCTTCCTTTCACTCTTATATATTTATTTTTACTGTTTTAAACTAGATATACATAAAGATAAAATTAACAATGTATATTTATACATGCATAAAGTAAAATTTTTGTCAAATCTATTTCCTCCCCTTTTCTGTCCCTCCTATTCCCTCTCAGTCCCCTTTCTCTACTATATTAATCTTCTCTGTATTTCATGATATTCAACACCACTACTCACAACTTTATTCCCTTGCTTTGCTGTAGTTTCTGCATATAAAAGAAAATTTGATTTTCTGAATCTGGCTTATGTCACCCTGCTACTCTTCAGTTCCATCCATTTATTGAGAACCGTCATAATTTCATTCTTCTTTATGGCTATGTAAAACTCCATTGTGTATATATTCCACATTTTCTTAGTCTATTCATCTATTGATGGGTACCTGAGCTGGTTCCATATTTTGGCTCTAGTGAGTTGTACTGCTATAAACACTGATGTGGCTGTATCATTAGAGCAGGCTGATTTAAGTTCTTTGGGTTAAATACTGAGGAGTGGGAGAGCTAGGTCATATGTTGGTTTCATTCTTAGTTTTGGAGGAATCTCCAAACAGCTTTCCAGAGTGGTTGTACTAATTTGCAGCACACAGCCATGTAGGATTGTACATTTTCTTCCACATCCTTTCCAAAATTTATTATTAGTAGTATTCTTAATACTTGCCTTTCTAACTGGAGTGAGAGAAAATCTCAGTGTAGTTTTGATTTGCATTTCCCAGATTGCTAGGGATGTTGGACATTTTGTCATATATTCATTGGCCATTTGTTGTTCTTCTTTTGAAAAGTGTCTGTTTATTTCTTTTGCCTATTTCTTGATTGGGTTATTTGATTCTGTTTTTAGTTTTGGTGTTAAGCTTTTTTTAGTTCTTTATATATTTGGAATATGAATGCCCTGTCAGAGAAGTAGTTAGCAAAGAGTTTCTCCCATTCTGTAAGCTCTCTCTTCATATTCCTTTTCATTTCTTTTGCTGTGCAGAAACTTTGTTGCCATACCACTTATTGATTCTTCATTTTACTTCTTGAACTTTAGGAGTCTTGTTAAGGAAATTGGTACCTGAGCCAATATATTGGAGTATTAAGCCTCTATTTTCTCCTAGCATGTGCAAAGTTCTGGTCTAATTCCAGGTCTTTGACCCACTTTGATTTGACTTTTGTGCACGCTGTGAGATGAGGATCTAGTTTTATTCTTCTACATAAGAATATCCAGTTTTATCAGCACTATTTGTTTACAAAGGCTGTCTTTTTCCAGCCTATATTTTGGCACCTTGGTCACTTATCAGATGACTATAAGTATGCGAGTGAGTCTTCAGTTCCATTGGTCTTCATGTCTATTTTGAGGAAATTGATGTAGTTTTTAAAAGCATTCAGGACATCTTTTTGGCAGACTCCAGAAGTGGCACCCTTGGCAGCATGTATCTTGTGAATCAGTTGTCATTCACTGATCAGCAGGCACTATGCCTGAAATGATATGATGGGATTCCTCTTTATTAGATGAGTAAGCTGAGGATTGGGAGACTATCCACTCTCTATGGTCCAAAAGTTGTATTTATGTGATTGAAAATTATCCATGTTCTTTTCATTGTACTGACTACTGCCTTCCCCTTTTATAAACACTACCTCTTATTATTAGAGAGGGAAAAGAAAATCTCAGTGGGTTTAGTGGCATCCAGTAGTAGCTTCCTTTCTGGATTCACATACAGAACAGATATAAATGCCATTTCAGAGGTTATGAATATGTACTGATATATTGCAGCCATTTTAGCACAAGGCTCTTCCCTTTTATATTTCTTAGTGTAAAAGAACTATCTGCTAACAGCTAGATACTGCTGCTTTAAGTGCTAAAGGAAATGCAGAATGATAGCCAAGAACAAATGGAATTTTAGGTCCAGCCCAGTATGTGCTGAGTGGATTAGCCCTAGTGAATTGTTTACTGGACTATTTTTATGTATTGCTCTGTACAGCACTTATACTGTTGAGCAGGGATGGTAATCCACTTTCTTTCCCAAGAGGTGAAATTCTCCTTGAACCAACACAACAACATGCATATATTTCTTATCAATCATTTTTCATTCGGTCATGCACTCGCCTAAATTAGATCATTATTAAGCATAGAGAAAACAAGAGAAGGGAACCTTGTTCCTACAAGCCACTGAGAGTGAGACTGATTCTGGCACCAAAAGAAGTCAGTTATTTGCATTTTGCTGTGTGGGGCTTAGAGCAAGAGCTTCAAATTACATTAAGAGGATTTTAAAATCAAGATAAAGCTTTTTTTTATGCATTTCTGTCATATGCAGAGTATTAAAAGAACACCTAATCGTGTTTCATTTCTATTTAATTTTTCCTGTTTTCCTCTCATTTCCATCGTTGTCATGTTTATTCTTTGTGAAGAAGTATAATAAACAGAAGTTCCAAAAATTACTTTTTTTTCTTTTTCTTCTGGGAATAAATCCCCACCCCACAAGAATAAAAGTATGGAAAGTTGGGACTTTAAATCTTGTTAGATTTACGTTTAGTTACAGCCATAAACTCTATCAAACTGAAAGGGAGTCAGACAGAAATACCTGCTTCTCCTCAAGAAATTCAGGTGTTAGGCTGGGGCTGTATGTGAGGCACTGGGTTTGATTCTCAGCACCACATATAAATAAATTAATAAATAAAATAAAGATCCATCAACAACTTAAAAATATTTTTAAAAAATGCAAGTGTTGATGAGAGTTGTCGTTCAGCCCTGTAAAGTACCATTTCTCAGGAAAATTGTAGTGTCAGGCCCATAAGCATGTGTCAAAGGTGACCTGACCTTGGCTGACTAAAATAAGCATCTATTTGTTAATTTCCTCAAATATTCTCTAGGCAATTTAACTCTTCATTGTTGATGGTAGGTTCATAATCACATGGAGATTAAAGTGAAACTGTACCAACTGTCTCAATTCTTAATGTAATACTATTTGTCCATGTGTTAGCTCAAGAATATGAAGGTTCTTTCTCTAGCTGTTATGTGATCTAACCAAGTAAAAAGAGAACATTGGGCATTGTGTCAGGTGTTACATATATCACATATATCACACCTTGGAACTTATGTCAAAGAACAAAGAACTATGGAGTCATAATTGATTTAAAAAAGTAAAGGGAAGTTGGGTGCTGTGGTACATGCCCATAATCCCAGCAGTTTGGAAGGCTGAGGCTAGAGGATTTCGAGTTCAAAGCCAGCCTCAGCAACAGCGATGTGCTAAGCAACTAAGTGAGACCCTATCTCTAAATAAAGTACAAAACAGGGCTGGGGATGTGGCTCAGTGGTCCAGTGCCCCTTAATTTAATCCCTGGTACCAAAAAAAAAAAAAAAAAAAAAAAAAAGGAAAGAGAAAACCTGTGCTGGCTGTGTTATTGTTTCCAGAAAAAATAGTGACATGGCCTTTCTAGGAAGATGTGTGATGCCAGAAGCCAATAGGTAATTCATGTATACTGCTCCCTGCCCTTGCTGCCCTGATGATGTAATTGTCACTCTTTCATTCATTAGGTGAAAGAATATCACAGAAAGAATATCTGTGAGCCAGTACGACCTCCTCTGGAATCCAGGATATCACTCAAGGCTGAATGTCCCACAGGATTCTATTACACTGATGAAAGAAATGTTAAGTTGCTATTTATTCTCTGGCAACTAGGTTTTTCTCCTCCTTTTTTGCTTTGTTTTTTCCCCTCATTTCTTCTCCTCTTAGTAGATCTAGTTAATCATGTTTAAACAGAACTGACTAGGTTGGTTAGACTTTGGGCTCTATGCACTGTTTTGTGAATAGTACTATCTGTTTTCTTTTACTTTCTGGGCAAAATTCTTGACTTGGTCTGAAGGACCCTTATCCTATTTTCTTCCCCAACATAGTACCCCTCCCCCTTTTCCCACCAATCAGCCACCACAGTCCTCTCTACTATAGAAGAAGTTTGAAGTACCGGTTGAATGGTTTACTGTGACATCTTTTTAATTTGTCTAACTTTGGTCTTCTCATCTTCAATGTGGGCAGAATAACCTTCTTGAAATCAGAGTATTATCATGGCAACTGGATGTGATATAAAAAGGGATACCTCATATTCCAAAGTATCAAATATTAGTCATTTAAATCCTGCTTGTCTCCTTCCTTCCTTCCTTCCTTCCAACCTCCCTCCCTCCCTCCCTCCCTTCCTTCTTTCCTTTCACTCTCTTTGTCTCTCTTTCTTTCTTTTTCTTTTTTAAAGATAGAGTTCTCACTATTATGCCCACCCTGGTCTCCAAGTTCTGAGTTCAAGCAGTCCTCTGATCTCAGTCTCCTGAATGCTGGGACTAGAGGTGTGTCCCACCACATCCAACTTCACTTCTATATTGAAGATGTTTGGTCACAATTGGACTATTCTTTCCATTAAATCCTTACATTACAGACATCCAAGAATGTCAGTCACTATATGAAATGCAGGGGGATCTTGAATGAAGAACACAGTCCTAAACTTCACAACATTTACGTGATGGCATGAAGAATACAGACTATGCATGGAGACAGGAGATTTGCACTGAATTTTCTACACCTAGGAAATAAGATATTAAGCGACACCATAACACTGTTCTTTTTTTTAATAATATTTTTGATTTTATGCCTGATACATGGTAGCATGCAAGCGTACCCTAATTTGAATTTGTCACTACTTCTTAAAGTTCATCTATCTTCCCTATTTTTATTATATGCTTCTTAAGGGCAAAAACCAAACCTTCCAATAATGTATAACCCTCATTTCTACCCCCAAACCCATCTAATATCCAACATAAAGTTGGTATTTCTTGCTGGATGATTTATAATTTTTTCATGGATTTTCTGTCACTTGCTGCTATAAGAGATTGAGCATGGAGACATGGGTCTCTCTGTACATGTGTATGTATGTGACTATTTTCTTGTTCCATCTGAGAGCAGTATTACCTGCAACAATATTACTTGCCATATATATTCCTTCTATACAGCAACAGTTGTAATGATTTGATACTACCTTGGACTCCAACTTATGAACCATTTTTTTCTTTGAAAGAAAATTTATAAGTATCTGAAACACATAAAAATAACCACTCCTCATCTTTGTATACTTCATCATAAAATAGAGTTATCAAACAGATAGTGGGTAATTGACAAAGAAAACTGAACCAGGACAGTAACTCCCTCCTTTCTAGCCCCTCAACTTGTTCCACACTTGGTATCTTTCCCTGAACTTCACTCTATCCTTTTGAGTTAACTGCATTTCTTCAACTATATATTCAAGCTTTCTTTCAGACATGATGAAGTCATTATTTTTCATACCTTTAATAATTTTATTTCTCTATTATGTTTTAGACATAGTGCTTGGTTTCAGTCAGTGAGTATTTTTAAGTGCCCTGTAGGCAAATAGTTGACTGTTATCTGAATGATCACATTTACACCAATTTCCTTACCCTTGTATTTTAGCTTTACTTCTTCCTGAGATTTAGCAGAGAATAATTTTTTAACCACAATGGATCATAATAATCAAAGGGCCAAAACCAAAGGTATTCTTTTTTAATACAACTTCACTTAAAATGATCCCTTATTACATTTTCATAGAGATATTTCATTGAATCTGGATCTATTTGGGAAAAATCAAATGATTTAGCTAATGCCAGACCTTGATCTCAGGAAAAGAGAGATGCATTTTTACATTGTTCTTCTTGGTAAAACAATATTCCCTATTCACATTTTTTGAACTATTGCATGTGATTTGATAGTGATAAAAGTGCAGATGAGTTTTCAAGTTACTTTTGAGTCGATGAGTCAAAAACAAATGGTGGTATGTAAGAGGTTGTGTGTTTCTGAGAATATAAGTTTCACTTTCTCTGAAAGAGTCATTTTCAAACCCAACAGTTTTGATTAGTAAATTTCACTTGTAACACAATTTATACTGAAACCTTGGCTAGAGGTGAGGAATGGAAATCCACTGACTTTTCAAGGTGTGAATCCTGTATGAACAAGACATGCCACGGTTTCTTCGTTTTGTTGTTTTATGGGTTTTGTTGTTGTTGTTGTTGTAGTAACCCGGCAGTTCACTAGGAAGCATTTTGAAAAACATGACACTAAGAGATAGTGCAATATGTTAAGATAAAGGGATTTGAAATCAATTGAACAGGAAAGATGCTGATAAAATATTGCACAAGGTTTTCCACAAGGAAGACACTTAGATTCCTGGGCTTTGTCCTGGAGCTCTTGTGAGAGCCATGTTTTCCAAAAGTTATTTACCCCCTATTTCAGTCTTTCTAACAGACCTGGTGGGTCTGTTAACATAGATGTTGTTACTTACAAAATATTTGAAGAAAACCACTAATGTATGTTTTGAACTAAATAGACAACTAAGCAAAACCCACTGAATATCTAAACTAAAAATAATTTTACAATAATAAGAATTTGCTTCAATTAATTTGAAGCATATACTGATCACTGTCTTGAACATACCAACAATTTCATCATTACAGCTTCCAAGAGGATACATGGTTTAAAATGTATACAATATTACAACTATCTAACTTTTGAAAAAAATCAAATGTACATATTCATAATTTATTTTTCTCTGACATGTTCATAATTTATACTAGCAGTTGGCAAACTCTTTTTCTCTATAGTGCCAGATAATAAATATTTTAGATCCTGAGGCCTGTATAGTCTCCATTGCAACTATTCAACTCTGTTCTTGTACTTTGTAAGCAAGTGTAGAAATATGTAAATGAGCATGCAAGGCTGTCTCATAGGAGAGATTTTTATCTTTAAATTAAAAACTTTATCCTTATCTCTGGGCTTCTCCCTATAGAGGATGAGGATTTTTTACACTTTTAGAACTTTGCAGTGTCATCTTTGATGTATATACTTCCATTTTTCCAAACTGTTTTTATTCAACTTCTGTTAATATCATTATCTAGGTTTTATATTATTTGGGTGTGCAAATGCTATTTATAGCTACAAGTGCTGAATATGGTTGATATTGTTGAACTAGCTGGCCATGCTTTTTCCTTTGGACTCCTAGATGTAAGCCTCTTTAGGTCTTTCATCTTGAACTCTTTAGAATCCCTCAAAGAAGACTCTAGTAACCTTTGCTCTGGGGAGTACATGCCTGGCTATTAGCATTCTAGAAATAGGCTTATAATACCATAACCCTCCCTAGGCGTGGGACATAAATGTTCCTAAATGAGTAAGTATTATTAGCAACCATTTTATTCTCAAAAATATACTGGTTTGGGTTATGCCTTATAGAGAGAATCCAACTGGCTGCCTAATGGTGGAAGAAGGTTGAGGAATTTTCCAAATTCAGCATGTCAGCTTCTAGTTAATCCCTTTGTTTCCTGTTTGGTGCTCCATTTTCAAATATGTCTGATATCTCACAGTGCAGAGAGTCTATTATTCTCCATTCTTCCTGACATGACAAAATACCTTATTCTGGAAATTTTACAAGTACTTGAAATTGATTTTTCACAATTCTGATGGCCAGGGAGTACAAAGTTGAAACATGCGCAGATTGGGGACTTGATA
Source organism: Callospermophilus lateralis (assembly GCF_048772815.1). Taxonomy (NCBI): domain Eukaryota; kingdom Metazoa; phylum Chordata; class Mammalia; order Rodentia; family Sciuridae; genus Callospermophilus; species Callospermophilus lateralis. The sequence continues at coordinate 187,367,911 of NC_135306.1, read as the reverse complement.
AGGACTTGTTCTCTGCTTCAAATGGTAACTTGTTACTGTGTCTTCAAGTAGTGGAAGGATAGATGGGCCACAAAGGGGTCCAATGAACTCTCAAGTCCTCTCATAAAAATCACTAATCCCACTCTTTAGTATAGAGCTCTGATGACTAATCACCTGCAAAAGTCACACCTCTTAATTAATTGTATTGTGGACTATGTTCCAATGAAATTTGAGGAATGCCACCATTAGAACAATATCAGCCCTTTTCTTATGGTGGCAAAATGATAATAAATGCCCAGTCTTTTCCCTGAGAAGAGGCACCACAGTTGCTAGACTGTGAAAAGTAAGAGAATCTAACAACTTTGTATACAGGGATTTTCAGTCAAATCTTCTGATGGGTTCCTGTGTTAAATCTTTGAGATACTTGGGTCAACATGAAGTTCTGTGATATTAATTAAATTGTTTTTCAGTGTTTCCTACTGACCACATAGGGTTCAATTTCAGTTTTCTGAGTCAGTTAGTAAATATCTGTGTGTTTTCTAGCTTCCTATTTTTTTTTTTTTGTTATCCCCCTTCTGTTTTTTCTTTGTGGGTTATATCTACACAAACTCACACACACACACGTTAATACACATATGTATACATACATACATATGTATCAATTAGTAACACACATACATACTTCATTGTCTTCACAGTACTTGCAGAAGAAGATAATTAATACCCATACACCTTCCTGCTTCCTGAACTGGAAAATCATATAATTGTAGTTATTATTGCTTATCTGTCATATTTGTGAAGGGAAGGAGATGATCACTGTTTCCATATCCTTATTTCTCTTATTTCTTAAAAAACATTTTCACCTCCCTGGTTTTCTGCTCAGTATCACATGTTCCAGTTCCTCTAAGCTTCCTTCACACATCCTATTTTCCAAGCCATTAACTTTCCTTGTAACTCTTGTGAACTTTTGTGAGTTCTCTTTAGTTTCTAAGTTGTAAATTCTAGAAATAGGTAAGGCAACTTTGAGTTATGTATTTTTCGAGAAAAGTAAATTCCAAGAAAGGTAGTTGGAAATCGTTAATGATGAATGGTCACTGAGTGAGAGGCATTTTTTTCCCCTGGGAGAAGGTCCTATTTCTCCCACTTAATAAATGCTGAAACTGAATTCCAGAGGTCTCAAGAATTTTGTCCAAAATTATCTTACTCTGTGTTATGGCTTAGATGTGGTATTCCCCAAAAGCTCCTGTGAGACAATGCAAATAAGGTTTGGAGGAGGTGGGAATTGGGGGTGTGGCATTGTTGTATAGATTTGTATTTGACAAGTGGAGTCTCTCTGCTTTCTGATCATCATGTGAGCTGGTTACCTCTTCCACACTCTTCCACCATGATGTCCTTCCTTACCTCAAGCCCTGAGGAATGGATCTGGCTGTCCATGGACTAAGTCTTCTGAAACCATGAGCTGTCAAATACACTTCTCCTCCTCTACAATTGTGCTGGTCTGGTCTTTAAGTCACAGTAGCAAGAAAGCTGACTAAAACACTATGGCATTCCAACATAAACACTATGACATTATGAAATTAGCACATAAGGGTATTAGATATTGAAGTCCAGCCTTTGGGTGGCAGTATGGAATTCACTAGGTTAAAATCTGTATGGAATGCAGGAAATGAGACTCAGGCCTGTTGACTCATAGTTGAATAACACTTTCAACTTAAAATGCACACGTTTTCTTTATCTTATTTGATATTTATCAAAAACACCATTAGGTAGATTGGCTACATTTTTCAAGAGTGGAAGTGATGTTTAGAAGTGGATAAATGAGTAGTTCTGGGCTACTCAGAAAGATTTAGAGATGGGTCTGAAGCCCAGGTTGTTTGAGTGCCCTGAGAATGCTCTGCTAACCCCACAAAAGACTCACTTTCATAAATCAGGCATGATTATGTCCAGCATGGCATCTGGTAGAGTGATTTTCATCAGAGGTCTCAACTGTACTTGAGCATACCTGGCTAAGCCATGCTCTCATTCTGTAGGTCTCAGATTTTTCAGGCCTAATAAAAAGAGGTTCAAAGGGAAAAAAAAAAATCAAAAAGTCAATCAGAGTGTTCCATAAGGTCAAGTTTGCAGACAGAATCATTTAACAAAAGGCACCTACAGACAGGAATAAATTAATCAGACCAAGAATATATTTCCAGAATCAATAGGGAATGTAAACTCTACGAGAACAATGTAATTATTTGATAGTTAAACAACATATCTATGTCCATCAGGGGGGAAAAATAAAAAAACTAATAATAAGTCATAAGTGCTGGTGTTTAGACAAGAAAAAATCATATAAATTTGGAAATGGGGCTGGGGTTGTGACTCAACTGTAGAGCACTTGCCTAGCACATGTGAGCCACTGGGTTCAAACCTCAGCATCACATAAAAGTGAAATAAAGATATTTTTAAAAATTGGAAATCTGCTTTATGTAAAAAAGATGAAATGAATTTTTGACCAAGAAATTCTGAATCCATTCTGAGTTATGTGTAGTTGAGAAATTAGAATTTCCAGAACATTAAGGTTCATTTTATATAAATTCACACTAGCATCAACATAATCACCTCTTAACTGATCCATTTTGTACTCAGAACGTGAAGAGGAGAACAGGAAGGCTGCAGCCTTCCAAGGATGCTACTAGGAAATCAAAGTACTTCAGTATCACTTCTCTCTGTAAAGGGTGATCTGGCAACTCCTGAGTCATATTCATGTATTCACTCCCCCAAAATGTGGAAGATATGTTGATTTCCGCATTATTTTCAATAGCAGTGAATGGTATTTTTTCATATAATTGAGTCTCACTGAAGCTTGGTTCTGTGGGTCAGAAACAGGAGTGGCAAACATCAGGACATTCTCATTTCAATTTGAATTAAGAAATACATTCCTTATGTGGACAAAGTTTAATCTTGTTGTTTATTGTTAAAACTTGCCTATTTTGTTTAATCCCAGGGAAACTAGTTGACTTTTTAATGTTTATTTCATTTTTACTTGATTTCACTCAGCCAACATTTTCTGCACTCCTACTTTTCATAAGATGCAATCATACTCTTACCCATATATTTTAGTAGGCTAAATATTACCGATGAGTGTGAGAAGAAAAATAAAGAATAAGATAAATGCGGTAAGCTACTCCTAAGCTACTTAGTATCTTCACTGGGCTTTAAGCCAAGGAGATTTTGGTCTGGCATTGCATGCTACTTTGTGGCCCCTCCTACATAATGGATTACACAATGCCTGTGACTTCAGCCTATGCTGAGCAAGGAAGACTGCTCTCATAGCTTGGAATTGGACATAACCCATTGGGTCTGGACAGCCCACCTCCTGCCTTATTTGATGAAGGACATTCTGTAGAAAACTTTTGAAATTCCCTTGTATAAATAAAGGAAACACATGAGCTCACTCTTGTGGTCATAGAGATATCCAGCCTTCTCTTTTCAAAAGCACTTTTCTTAGCTTTTTGTCACGGCCAGTCTGCTTCATGCATAGGAGACCCAAATTGCATCACATGTGTGGGACATGGATGAGAGATAAAAGTCAAAAGATTAGTTTGAGGTATGTCAGAAAGTTCCCTTAAGTGTTTTCCTCATGTCATTCGATAATATAGATATTAGCACATATTAAACTTATATCCAAACTGATCTAATCACTACTTGGCATAGTAATTTATCTAAGAGAGAGGAGTAGCAACAGTAAGTAGTTTGCCAAGTCCTTCAGCACCTTGTGAATGCTAACTCATCCCACTCTTCTGTTCACTTACCCACAGGTAAAGTCTTCCTTAGCATTATTCTGGCTAACTATATCCCACAATATTTTCAAGAAATTTTATTGATTCTTAAAGTCCTCATTATTCTGAAATTGGTTGCCTAGAATATCAGGGATTTGCATACTCAGGTTAAAGCCACCATGGAAACTCAGTTTTTATATTTCAGTATTACAGGCTAACAACTATGTCCCATTGTTTATTTTTGGATAATGACTCATTCATTCTTTCCTTACTAATCTGTAAGTTTTGTTTGTGCACTCTATAATATTAACATTCCATAAGACTTTTCTTTTTTTTTTTCTAAATGACACAGATTTTTAAATTCATGTACAAACCAACAATGAACACATTGATTTATAGTTATAAGGAAAGAAAAACAACTCGTATGCTATTGCATACTTTCTGTGGGATTGGTATTGATTACTAATTTCATATGGGAAGTCAGTGAAGTTTCCTAGAAAAATGAAAGCTGAGATAAAGTACAATTATAGGACAAAAGTAACAACTCATCTATGACTGGAAGAGTCATAGATGCAGTAGTGTAATAATACATTTGAAATAATTTTTAGTAGATGTACTTGTAGTCTTCTGGGATCCTATTGAATTCCATAGCTTGGTGTCTCACTGACATGAAATGAAACAAAAGAGAACAAGGATAAATTGTAAACTAATATTCAACAAATCTTGGGATTCTCATTGTGTTCTGCAAACTGCTTCAGACCCAGTATAGATAACTAGTTTTCTTCTGCTACTAGCCTGGATATTGTCCTGTATCTTTTAGCTTCCCTATGCCTGGCTACACATTTATAAATAGTTCCTTTATTAAACTCTCAACAAATTAACTAAGCTGATTGTGCCATCTATTTCCTGTGGGGACTATAATCACCCCACCCATTGTGTCAGCCAATGGTGACTTAGCCGCCTGGAACCCATTCTTTCATTTTCCTACCACTGCCCTACCTTTATTAAAAAATGTGGTAAGAAAAATAAATTTATTAAAACGTCTTTATTTTCACTCAAATTTGTTATTTTTTTATACATTTTTGCAAAATTTTTGTTTTAGAAAATATTTCTACTTCTAGTTACTCACCTCCTGAATGGTTACACTGTGTTGCATACTATCTTTGTTTGCTGATTTTGCTGAATTTCTTGGTTGGTGGAGCTTTATTAGAAACTTAACATGCACTAATTATGTTTTATCTGTTACAATGTAAGAACAAGTCTTAAATATTCAGGATGTTCACAGTTGTTTGGATATTTGATAATCAATGATAGATATCATTTTTAGATTAAACTCCATCTCTCCCCTAAATTATGAGTTCTCTATCACTATTCAGCTTCTCAGTGAGAAGTTTTAGATGCCAAAAACCCATGATAACCTTGAAATTTTTATGTAATGAAGAGAAAATTGGTCATAAGATCTCTACGACTTTTTGTATAATATATACTCTTCTACTTACTGGCATTTTTTCTTCCATATCTTGATCTATTATAAAAAGAGGTTTTCTGTTATATCAGTGTACATTCTATGAGTTTTAGGTTGTGGTGGATCTTCATACTAATGTCAACAGACTTTCATCAGTTCCTCTCAGTTTGAAACAACATCCATCATATGAGATATGACTATTTTATGATGATGAAATGCCCTACTGTTGTCTAGAACTGGAAAAATGTAATTCCTATGAATGGGTTAATCAGTATGGATAGATGCTGATTGCTTTAATGCTATCGTTTGAGGTTTGAGTTTTACTATTTCTAGGTTTGCATGATCCTTAGTACATCTTTGGAATTATAACCCGGTGTATCTGCACAGATGGGGTATTTGGCAACATGGTGGGTTTGATGCCACTTGATGGTTGAAAGAACTGACTCAACAACAGAGTGATCATTTAATCTACCCCCACACACAGCATAATGGAATAGGTGATGGGCTTACTGGTTTGGATGGAGTTCAGGAGAGTGAAAACAATAGTTCGAGTGTTACTCCTCTTGGGTTGGGAACCTACTGATTGAGACTTGGTCATTTCCCTGGATCGATTGATGGATTACTTGTGTACACAGGACTTGGTTATGTTATCACCCCTAATGACTGAGTCATGAAAGAGTGCTGGCAATGATATTGTGTTTTGGTGGCAGGTCAGAATGTTTTGAATAAAGAAACAGAAACACAGAGATAGCATTTTAAAAGTCAAGCTGCTTTCTATTAAACTAACATTTGGGATTTTTTTTTTTTTTAAAGATAAGCTTTATCATGTCCAGAGCTTTGACTTTAATTCATTCTTTGCTTCATATTAATCCAAAGAAATCCAAAGTAATCCAAAGAAACTATCTTTTTGTTTCTTCTAAAATCAGCCTTTAATTTGGTGTCTTGGATATTATCACTCCATGCTGCTTCTTGAAGAGAGAAAAGAAATCGTAGTGACTATCTGAAATCATGTTGCTAATGTGTGCTGGCTGCTTGGAATTGCTCAGCATAGAGAAGCAAGGCATTCTCACCTGTCCCAGACCTAATGAGCAGCACACTGCAGCATAGAGCTGTTGCATCTGTCTTTTAGTTTAAGAGTTGTGGAAAAACAGAAGTTTTCATAGGAGGTGCTGAGAAGCATTTCCTTCCACCTCATTGTCAGGGTAGCAGCAAAACCAGTAGGGAAAAAAAACAAAATAGCTGCAGTGCCCCTGATGTTCTCTTTTATAACTTCACCTCTGTCTAGAATAACAATTTTGTCTAGCACGTGACACACTGCCTAGCATGTCAAAATGAATACTGAAAAGGATCCGAGGGGATTAAAAGGTCAATGGATTATCCATTAAGCAACCAAGTCTCAATATGCCTCAATTTGTCTAGGTCATGATTTATTGCCTGGAATAAATGGACCAAGATCTGTTAGTTTTCCCCTGGGGTGATTCCCCTTAAAATCTCGACTAGAGTCAGGCTTTTGAGCCTTAGTCACGATTGTGTACCTTTTCATTAGTCCACAGTAGTTTAAAATTACTTTTAAGAATCACCCAGCTCAGACAATTTTAACCTGTAAGGGCACTGGGCTTTTTGAAAGTCAAAGGGTAACAATTTGAGAAATATATTTCAGGAAACAGGGAAGATTTTCATTCTGTACTGTTCTCCATCAGTGTGGCCTGCTCACTGGAACATTGTGGGGGGCAAAGACTAAGCCCTGTTGAGCTTTCAGGGAGTGGTACAACATTTCAACGTCCATTTCTTGTTGAGTTTCTAATGGGTTAATTCTACCCTGCCATCAAGCTCAGAAAAAATAAACAGTTTTCTATACATATTAAACACAAAATAGCTTTATTTGCATGGTTTTCACATTGAACAATTTAACATCCATGTCCCCAGACGTGGATGACATACTACCTTGGTTTTGCAGTGATGAAATTTGTTGCTTGGTTATTCTGTTTAGAAGTCTGAGATGATAACAGCTTTATCCATAACCAAGAGTTCCCTAGAGTAAAGCCGGACTGGTAGTGAAGCCAGACTAGTAAAAAAATCAATTTTAGCTCACGAAGCCTCATCAGTCTCAAAGAATGTGAATTTAAGGAAAATTCAATACCATGGAGGATTTGGAGTTTTCAGAGCTCCTTACAGCAAGACTTAGTAATGGCTGCTTCAAGTAGCTCATACTAGAACTCACAGGCATTGTTTCTCAGATGTAGGTGGTCTTGGAGGGAAGTGGTTTGCTTAACTCATGAAATGTGATTTCTGTCATCTGAACAATTCTGATCCTTCAATATATCACAAAAGATGTATTTATTTTTATACAAATAATCTGACATATACTATATATATGTCCAGATTTTAAGTCTGAACTATATTATGTAATATTTCATGATTTGAAAATATTTCTCCTCTCCTTACAAATAAATATACACAAATTCACGACTGATCCGAATATACAGTTCCTTGATTCCCTATTTTGGAAAACCAGGAGTGGAGGGCAGTTATGTATCTAGGGTGAAGTATTCTTGACTGAGCTGACAGGGGTCTTGGCAATGTTGGAATTAATATTTTCATTTTATAGATTTGGAACTGTGATGTCTGGACAAGGATGAGGGAAGCCTTGGTCAGAACAATATCTATTTCAGGGTGTCCTCTTTATTTCCTCAATACGAATTTGAACCTGATAATACATTAGATCTTACAAGATGAAATGAAGGTGAGCTTAAAAATCTCTAGGGCAAAATATGATAAATCTATCACATTGTCAGATTCGCAATCTATATAAACTGGAATGAAGTGAGGTGTTGTTCAGAGCAGGTTTAAATACAGTGGCAGGAGCTCAAAGAAAATTGAATTTTTAGTAGGAAAAATAATTAAAGGAAATAAAATAAATGCACTATATTTTCAGTTTTCCTCTTTTTAAATTTAATAATCATAATGTACCTCAAGCCCATCCAGTGATCTGAAGTTTACTTCCTAAGAAATTTGAAAACCCACAGTGGGAGCAATGGGAATCCTTGGATTTATATAGTTGGTGCTTGGAAAGCTAACCTTCAGTGGGCACTATTACATTTACCAGCCCTATAGGATTCTTTTAAGAAATAGCCATCTGAGTGATAGTCTTGACTCTTTTGCCAAAAAGCACATTTTGGGTACTTTAAAACTTGAAATGTAGTAATTTTTGTTGCTTTTTAGATTTTAATTATAGTTATAGCATGTTCCAAACATAAATAAATAAGAACAGTCAAAATACAGTCATCATCTTTTGATCAGTAAGGCCTTAGTGATCTCTAAACTTGAAACAGTTTTCTTCTTGGCTAAAGGTTCCTGACTCCCTTTTATTAGGACATTTACTTTGGAATCCTTACAATTAAATTCTTTCTCTGCCTGCCCCCATATAAATATTCTCCAAACTCTTACAATTTTACATATAGAAATATATTTCCAAGAACCTGTGAGCCAACTCTGAACTGTAATCATCAAGAAAGATGGAGAATCATCTTCCATCTGCCAGATTCTGTGGAAGTTCAAGAGCCTAACTTTGACAAATGCCAATGAGCAAATACATGTGATCTAGTCACATTAACCCATTTCCCCACCACCAATGTCCTCTAGCACTTTTTTAGCAGCTCATCACAGCTTTTAGAAACTTTTCTATCTGCTAGGTGCAATGGTGCATGCAAATAACCCCAGCAACTCTGCAGACTGAGGCAGGAGGACTGCAAGTTCAAGGACAGCTCTGGCAATTAAGTAAGATCTTATCTCAAAAAACAAAATAAAACAAAACAAACAAACAAAAGCTGAGATGTAGCTCAGTAGTAGAGCACCCCAAGATTCAATCCTCAGTATCATCAAAAAACAAACAAACCCAAAAAACCCCCAAACTCTCCTGTGCTTCTTTTGTCCTTTGTTTTAAAGGAGTTGCATTCAATTTCTCTCTTCTTTCACAACTAATTCTTGGACAAAATCTCCCTTGCCCGTTTTAAATCTGTCTGGTGCATTTTTTTTTTTTTTTTTTTGTGTGTGTGTGTGTGTGTGTGTGACCCTAAATCACAAAGAAAGATTGTTTAGATTCCTTTATAACCCCATTCAGATCTTTTCCCATATAAACACATCACAGTCTACATCTTTTCTTATTTATACTAATCATTTTTTCATGTTGCTATAAAATGGTCACAATTATCACAGGATACCCTATAAATAGCATGCTTATATGATCTTATTTTTTTTCTTCTTGGGAAGAATGTTAGCTAAGTAGCATAACAGTGCACAATTACAATGTTTGCTCAAATGCTCACCCTTTATCATCCTATGGAAAGGCCACAGAGTATATTCATTTTTGTGTTATTTTGGTATTATTAAGGCCATGAAAATTAAGCTCAGCTGTAGTAAGGAGGCAGGGCATGATAATTAATACTCATTTTTGTCAGTCAATTCTGGTAGGTTGGCTCAAAATTAGTCCAGGCTGTTTCACAATCCTTAATTGCTCCCTACAAAATGTGATCATGCACATTTGGCCATATATTATTGAGGATATTGTTTCCAAAAATACTCGCATTGGGCTTTGACTGTTAAATGGCTCGGAATGATACAAAAGGCGAAATAAGTGATCAGCAAGGGGAAACAGGACGCATATTTCAGTGTTAATGGGCACACTTTATACAAAGACATATTAGAACAGCACAAGTAGAGAGACAAAGAAAGGTAACTTGTGGAAGAAAACAATGTAGAATAATCAGGGTCTCCAGTGTTGGATTCAGACAGAGAGCTGTACAAAAAGAATCTGACATTGGCAACGGGATTTACAAGAAAATTTGTGTTGTGACATATTTCATCTGTGTTCTTATTTGTTGCGTCTCATTAAATGAAACCTCCTTTAGAATGGTGGAGGTGAAAGAGTCCCCTAAGATATAGTAGATGTGAAGGGGACCCTAGGTCAAGTCTTTGTTTAAAAGGAAACAAATGCTTTTGTGAAATAAATACTATGTAATTATGAGACTTTATTTTTATTCTTTTTTTATTGGTACATATTAATTATGCAGAACAGTGGGTATCGTGAGATATTCATTCATGCATGTAACAAAATTTGATCAGTCTTACTCCCTGTCACCTCCCCTCCTCCCTCTAGCTTAACTCCTTCCTCTAGCGCAATCATCTCCCTTCTGCTTTCATGACCTCTCTTTTTCACTTTTGTTTTCTAATTTCCACATGTAGAAGAAACATGATACATGAAATTAGTTTTGTGAGTCTGAATTATTTCATGAGTTTTTGTTTTTTTTGGTTTTATAGTTTTGGTTGAGTGAAAATAGGGGTGAGGGGCTGGGGTTGTGGCTCAGGGGTAGAATGCTTTCCTAGCATGTGAGGCACTGGGTTTGATTTTCAGCACCACATAAAAATAAGTAAAATAAAGGTATTGTGTCCATCTCCAACTTAAAAAAAAAAAAAAAAAAAGAAAAAAAGAAAAGAAAAATCAGCAATTTTTAGCTACATCTAATCAAGATAAAATCAAAGATGATCTATCAATGCCCTTAAAAATAATATAAGAAATGCTGTAGAATACTTAAAAGAATTTACTGTATTGTAAAGATTAACATTCAAGTTATGAAATTAGATTGGTTTAACAAAGTTAATACATTTTGAGCTGCTTCTGTCTCAAGAATTAATGAAAGAAGAGTGATGAGTGATTGTGGAATGGAAAACAGTTTGGCCTTCATTGTGAACCATGTCAAGTTTAATTTAGCAGAGATATTAATTTGAGGTGGCTTTATGTTAATAGCTAGGAAAAAAGTTGCAGGGACTTGAACACTCAGCTAGAGCTACTGAGCATGTGCCCTGTGGATTCACACAAGATGAAGGTGGAGTTCAAGCTGTGCAGAAAAATGCCAATTCATCACAAGCCAGTGATTCTTGGCTCTCTGTCCCTCTATCTCAGAAAGCCTCAATTATTGGATTTTTCTCAATCAATATTTCCTAATTACTTTAGCAGGCCTCACTTTCTATTATGTCAAGGAAAATTTTATTTCAAATATGTATGACCTTTATAAAGTGACATAAGGTAGTGTCAAAAGGTAGATTGGTGTGACCCTGTTCTCTCCGCTGAGATTGCCTCAAATTTTTTATATTTTTCAAAGCCAATAGGCTCCCAAAGTTTGTCATTGTTAATGTCTTTGTGTTTTTTTTTTTTTTTTCTTTTGTCAGTATTAGGGATTGAACCAAGGCCTCATGTACCATATGCAGTTGCTCTACTACTGAGCTACACCTCTAGCCCTTTTTATTATTCTTTTTTTTGACAAAGGTTTTCCAAGTGGCCCAGGCTGGACTCAAAGTTGTGATACTCCAGCCTCAACTTTCCAAGTAGTTGAGATTTCAGGGATGTGCCATCATGCCTGGCTCAAACTACTTTTTTGGAGGCTGGGGATGCGGCTCAAGCAGTAGCGCTCTCGCCTGGCATGCGTGCGGCCCGGGTTCGATCCTCAGCACCACATACAAACAAAGATGTTGTGTCCGCCGAAAACTAAAATAAAATAAATATTAAAATTCTCTCTCTCTCTCTCTCTCACACACACACACACACTCTCTCTCTTTAAAAAAAAATTACTTTTTTTTGTGTTCTTCTACATGAGGCAGGGAAAAATTCCATTTTTTGAATCAATTTATTGTTTTGAAGCAACTCTTTGGATAATTGGGAAATTTATTTTAATATTCTATGTTCTAGGAAAAATTCTTGGAACTCAAGGTAGAACTCTGAATCAAAGAAAATCCACATTATATTCAGATTAGTTGGGGGAAGATAATCAGTGATAAATAAGTACAAAATATGTCAGGTAGTGATAAGTTTCATGAGAAAAATAACACAGGACAAAGGGTTAGCTGTGATGGAGCCAGGGATGCTATTTTGCATGGATGGTGGGAAGATTTTCTGATAAATTGTTGCTCAGAGAGGCCTAATATAAGCATGAGAAGGAGTGGTCTGAGGTTAGAATGGTCTTTATATTAGTAGCAACCAGTGCAGAGGGAGAGGGAGAGCATGCTAAGGATGTTTGAGGAACAGAAGGAGCCTTATATGAATCTAATGCATGATCTGCAAAAGGAGTAGAAGCAAAGGCAGTTAGAGACATGGTAGTATGCTGTAACTCATGAGAAGTTATACGCACTTCACTCTGAAAACACTGAAAGACAAAGATGTATTTGCAAGAGAGAAATGAGTTGCTGTGACTTATGTTTCATAACAATTACTCGGATATCTATATGTCAAAACAAACCTAGGTGAAAGTTAGGAGAATGATTAGAAATCTCTTCTAAGAGTTCCGTCTGGAAAAAAAAAAAAAAAGAAAATAGTTATTGTTATAGTTTGCATCTTAGGCACCCCCCCCAAAAGCTCATGTGTGAAACAATGCAATGCAAGAAGGTTCAGAGGAGAAATGATTGGTTATGAGAGCTTTAACCTAGACTAATTGAGTGGAAACTGAAGGTGGGTAGGGTGTGGCTAGAGAAGGTGGATCATTTGGAGTATATATTTTGCATCTGAGGAGTGGTGTCTTGAGCCACTTCCTTATTGTCACTTGAGCCACTTCCTGCTGCCACACATCTCCTGGGATGATAGGCCTCTCCTTGAGCCCCGAGAAATGGAACAACCTCCCATGGACTGAGACCTCTGAAACTTTGAGCCCTCTAAATAAACTTTTCCTCCTCTGAAGTTCTTGTCAGGTCTCTTAGTTACAGCAGTGAAAAAACTGACTAAAACACTTATCTTGGATCAGGAAATTAGAAGTGGCAATAGTGACAAGTGGGCAGATTGAGAACAAATTTTGAATGCAAAAACCAGAAGTATTTATTGATGGATTGGCAGTGGGATATAAAGGGGGTAATAAAGTTTAAAAACAAGATTTTGGTCTGGTGGGAAAGAATTGCCATTTATAAGATGGAGAAGATTGCACTTTGGATTTGAAGGGGGTAAGCATTAAATATGTCATTGGGAAAATTTAATTTTAAGATATTTATTAGATTTTCAAATGTAGTTACTGAATTAAAAAGTCATACTCTAGGGGAGAGAGCTAGACTGGAGGGGCAAATTTGGCCATCAGAATATGGGTGGAAATTGAAGCCATGTTACTGAATGAAAGTAAGGAGGGAAGTCAATATAAAATAAAAAGAGATCTGTGAGGGGATTCTGGGATATATACCATTAAATACAGATCGGGATAATGTTCCAGACCCAACAAAGAATTCCGGAGGAGGGACAGTTGTGGTAGGAGTATAATCCGTTGAATGAGCCAATCTGGAAGCCAAGTAAAGAATGGAGTCCAAGGAGGAGGGATGAATCAATTCTGCCAATAATCACTGATAGAGCAGGTAAACTGAGGACTGGGAAATGGTCAATGAACATTTCAAAATGGAGTCCGGTGGTGATTCCTCTAGTGTGGCTTATGCATAAACAGAGTAAAGTCCCAGTAGAGCTGGGTCCAAAAGAATAGAGAGAAAAAAAAAATCCTACAAAGGATTGAAATAGACAGTTCTTTCCAGGGGCTCCTAGAGAGGAGGAATAATCAATGCTATGGAAATTGGGGAAGAAAGTAGGGCTAACAGGTTTTGTTTGTGAAGCATGCATATGAAAACAGGAGTAATTGATTATAGAGAACAAAAGCCTGTTTAGTTTAAGAAACCCTTGAATCCACTGTGTTCTAGAGTCTCTTCTTTCTGCAACGAGATTTTTCCATTTTTTTCTTTAGTTAGTAGCTCTTCCATAATATGAACTTGGATAAATGCATCCTAGCTTCCTGCCTCCCCCAAACTCTCAGACAACTTTGACACTGAATTGGAGGACAGGAGTCTAGACAGTGTTCTGCCACACAGAAAAATATGTCTCATATATTGTGCTGCGGTGTCCCTCAGCCTCAAAGTGGGCCAACTTGGAGCTCCAAGTTGATTAAATTGGAATCAAATGGACTCATAATTCTGTACAGCAGCTTTCTGCACAGCAGAGTTAAATTTACTACAACTCAGCCATGGGTAGCACATGCCATATTACTGTGCCACCCGCACCTCTTTGAGTTTTGATTTACTAGAAAGTGGTTGACTGTTGACTGAAATGCAAACAAATGTTCCCTTCTAAAAATTGAGCATAATGATGGCACTTTTACCTCCTTCTCACATAGGCACTCTAGCTTTTTCAGACTTTAGTACCACTTCTGAGACAATTAAGATAATTCGGCCATTTAAGTACTAACAGCCACAGCGGTCTTAGAACCACTTACTTTTTTAGTACTAAAATGCAGTGAAAAGACATTATTGCTTATTGGAATTTTAATGTCTTTTTATTGGGCTCAAACTATAAAGAGCATTGGAGTTGACTTTGTGTTTGTTCTTAAGCAGACATTGCAAAGCAAGAAAAAGGGAAAGAAGCGTACAAAAATGCACTTCAGATTGCCTTTCTAAAGCACCTTGGAGATTCGTGACTGCACTGTTTTGACTTGGACAGACGGGCTTGTGGACAACATGGAAGGGAATTTTAGGAAAGAGAATGTCGAGGCCAAGGCAAGGAAGCAATTCTCTTCCCTTCAAACTAAAAGCTTTCTTTCCAGAGATGAAAAACCAATTGTATTCATGTTGCGGTTGTATCAATGCCACTAAAAACTCAGATTCACATCACATAGTCCTTAATAGGGTAGCCAGGCTTCCAGCAGCTTATTGTGCCTTCAGCTATATTGAACACTATAATGGGAAGTCAAGAAAGGGCAGGCTTCCTTCACCCTGCAGGATGGGAAAATACCCAAACTTGGAACAAGTGACATTTTTAGTGTTGTGACTTTTGTGAATGAACCTTCTGAAAGGTTCATTCTGACAATTAGCACCACCACCAGAATGGGGCAACAAAGTTTGTCCTAGAGTGGTGGCCAACTTTAGAGGCAACAGCCTCTAAATGCTCTAAGATTAGGAACTTTTTTGGAGCATTTCAGATTTTGAATTTGGGGATTGGGGATTCTTATCAGGTAAAACATATGTAAATATTCCCAAATTCAAAAGACTCCAAAATCTATAAAGCTCCTCTGGTTCCAAGATTTTAGATCAATAATATTCAACCTGTACTAGTTTTGCCAGTTATTAGTTGAGTAAACCATTTGATCCTCCTTTTTCATCCTCAGTAAAGTGGACACAGGGATAACAACAACAATAGCAAATATAAACAAGACTATAGTCAACACTGTTCTAAACAATCTTCATATATGAGCTAAAATTCTCAAAAATGTTAAGTAGATGTTCCATTTTTCTGCATTTTATAGACAAGGAAACTGAGGCATAGGAAAGATATACTATTTCCCAAGGTCTCAGAAGGAATAAGATGCACAGATGAAGCTTTTTGCCAGGCCATGCATGTGTCCCTGGATTCCATCTCTTTAACCACACCTTGTTTCTTAATTGAGAAGTAACTGAGATGATGGAGGCAAAGTTCCTGGTATGTAATGGGTGTTTAATATGATGAATTTTATTGTTGATGAAGAGAATAACCTGTGATTGTCACCAGTAATTCTTTACTTGACTCCCTGTGCCTATCATAGACTAGCCCAGAGATCCAGTCTCACTCTTAAAGTGAAATGTATGTTTAAAAGTCCGATTGACATTCTGATCACTCTGACATTCATGATCAGGGGTGTTTCTCAGTGGTAAAGCACTTATCTTCCATGGGCAAGGACCTGGCTTGGATCTGCAACACACACACACACACACACACACACACACACACATACACACACACACACACAACCACACACAAATGGCTGGCCAATAGAGTAAGAAATAGAGCTGTCAAGATGTAGGAATCAAAATAAAGACACATAAGTAAAGCAATTACAGAAGAATTTCAGGCAAAAAGGCCAATCCAAACCAGGAAGAGAAGTTTGCAATTCAATCAGTGTAAGACCTTCTCTTCTGCTGTTTCTTTGCCCTTGATAAAATTGCCATCTTCACTCTTTTCCACTGCCCTTTGTCTTCATAACTGTATTCAAACCTTCACTGTTATTTCAGCATCAGTAGCCACGTCAAACCCTGAGCTAGCTGCAATCTACTGTTTCACTTTTTTTGACTTCTTCTGAAATTGCTTTTACTTACTAAACTTTGGTTGTCTCATACAACCAAAAATGGGCCCCTATTTCTGCTACTTCTGGCAAAAAGGATACTACCTTTGTCTATCTGCTTATATTCAAGTTTTCAGGTAGTTCATCAATCAGCTACTTAGCACTTTAGATATATCCTTTTTCCTCAACGGTCTTTTATTCTCTTTTCTTCATTACCTTCATTTTCTTTCTGACATAGTAGAAAAAAAATTGAAACTAATGTGCTGGCATGAAACAGGCCACTGAACTCCTAAAATCGCCCAATTTGGCCTTGTTAGCAAAATTATCCATTCTGTTTTCATGACCTGACTATAAATTGAATGTACCTAATGAAGGAGGTCCTGTTTCTACTTGTTAAATGGACAAATTTATAGGAGGCATTGTTTATTAAAGCTAGACTAGGAAATGTGATTCTAAACCATGGATTCTATTGTGGTCTTAAGTTATTCACTTAAAATCACTGTGGCTTTATACCCGACGCCCCTTTTGGGAAAATGGAATATTAATGCTTAGTTGATAGTACCTTAGTGAGGCTGACGTATTACATATACAAGTCCCCACAGTTTAGAGTCCAGAAGTCAGCACTCCATCCTTGGCAAAGAAGCTTTTCACACTTGCCTGTTAATACTGCTTTCATAAACCCTGGCTCTTCCAGCTTATCTCTAATGTTTGCAATACAAAATTGTTGGGACTCCAGTCATCATGTACACCTTGCAGGCAGAAGGATGCAAAAAAGAGTAAGGAGAGACAGATTTCCATTGACTTCTAAGACAGTTTTATAGAAGGTACATTCACGGATGTTTGGTCACATGGCCACACACAGCTGTGAAAAGGAGTGGGGATATCATTTCCTTTGATAGCAAAAACCCAATGTTTGGCAAGCCCTCTACCACTGAGCTACATCCCCAGCCCAAAATTTAGCTTGTAGTATTGATAAAGGAGACAATTATTATTGATAGTTAGAGTATCTTTCCTAGATTATGATTACGTCTATTATTTCATACTTTAACTGGAACTGAAAAGAAAAGTAAAATTTTAACAAATTCTGTGTTTCTATTTTAATGCTTTATCTTTCAGCTTAAATAAGATAATGGATGTAGAAACTGTTTAAAGGAGTGAATTTCTGAATAATTATAAAGAAGTGTGTTTTTGTTTTTGTCTTTGTCTTTTATAGTAAGTGGTTTTGTAAGTGCCTGTGTATCAGGACATTAAAGAATAACTGAATTATCAGCTAAAGGATAATTTTGCATAAGAGAGTCAGAGATGTTTAGGAAATATAACTCAGCAGAACAAGAAAGTCATATGACATAAATTTTAATGGCTGAAGATAGGAACGTTTGGGGCTAGCAGAGAGTCATAATTTTTGACTGATTATTTTATTTTCTGAAAACATAGATCTTTTTGTTCCTTCACATTTGGTATTGCTAAATGAAGAAACCAAGATAATTAGCTGTATATAAAATAGTATATAACATTAAATAAATGCAATGCATTATTGTATTACTAACAACTATTAAATATATATATAAAAGCTTATGACACAACAGGTATAGTTTATTCCCATAATTGGAATTAAAGGCTACATACTGGAGATTTTTTCTACTATTTCATCTATAAAATTGAACTAAAAGTACAATGTTTTCTTCTATGATAATTTTTAATTCACAAATAAAGTAATAAAAATATAGGTAAATAGCACCAGCATAATTATGCATAATTGATACATTTTATTATTTATATGATTATAAAAATAATTTTAAAAATCATTATAAGTAGTCATATGTGACAGTAGGATGCATTTAAACACATTTTACACAAATGGAGCAAATCTTCTCCTTCCTCTATCTTAACATGGTGCAGAGTCACACTAGTAGTAATATATATATATATATATATATATATATATATATATATATATATATAAAATGTTCATCTCATTCTATCATCCTCTCCATCCCCCAAACCCCTCTCCTCTCCTCATTTTGTTCTGCACAATGCAAAGTCCCTTCATTTCACCCACCCCATTATGGATCAGCATCAGCTTATCAGAGAAAATGTTCAGCCTTTGGCTGTTTGAGTTTGGTTTATTTCACTTAACATGATATTCTCCTGCTTCATTAATTTACCTGAAAATACCATAATTTCATTCTTGTTTAAGGCTGAGAAATACTCCATTGTGTACCACATTTTCTTTATCCATTCATCTATCGAAGGGCATCCAGGTTGGTTCCATAGTTTAGCTGTGTGAATTGAGCTGCTATAAACATTGATGTGGCTGCATCACTGTAGTATACTGGTTTTAAGTCTTTTGGGTATAAACCAAGGAGTGGGATAGAGAGGTCAAATGGTGGTTCCATTCCAAGTTTTATATGAGGGTTTCTATTCATAAATCCTATTATAATTTTGTTCTCAGTATAAACCAATGAATGTGCAGTATACCTGATTTCTTAGCATATAAAGTAATTTACCCTCTAGAAATATCTGTACCTTTTAGTACAACATATATCCCATAAGCCTCTGACTTTCCTCCACAGATGATGCAACTGATCCAATGCATGACTATAAACTAGTTGGTACAATTATTTCACAAAAATTGCAAAGAAAAGAGAGAAATGCATATAGAGAAAATTCAAGTATGTTTAGAAAGTACTGAAAAATGCACCCTTGGTTTTGAAAAGTAGCTTTACCCTGAAGATAATAATTCAATATCTGAGGTTATAGGTGTGACCAAGTGAAAAAAATAAAATTTGGAAAATCAAAGTGGTATTCTTATTTTCATTCTACTATTGTTTCAACCTGTAATCCATAATCTTATGTGGAATGGCTTGCAATAAAAGATAAAATATGATGTCTAATGAAAATAACTCTGCCTTAGAATTATTCTGTAAGGGGTAAATATATGCTTAGAACTACACAATTACCAAGAAATTTAGCCAAAGAAAATGATATGAAGGCACATTTAAACATTTCATTCCTTATTATACAAATGTGGGCACTCGTGTAGCAGAGCCAAATCAAAAATGTGCAATGGGTGTTAATTTGGAAATTTTGGGTAATCCTACTGCAAGTGAACACTCTCATTCCTCCCGCCCCACCCCACTATGGCCACACCAAGCATAATAGAAAGAGCAGAAGCCATTTCCTCTATTGGAAAGACAAACTTTGAAAGGATATACTAGTCCCCACAAACCAGAGAAAAGGAAGGAAGAGAATTCAATAAAGCTGTGAACAAACCCACTTGACTTCACTCAAAAGGATAGTGACACCTACTGAGCTTCCCTGAAAAGCCTGACCACCTTTCACCATCACTGTAATCATCTAGGATGTTGGTGTTGGAAACATCCTAGATTATTACATTTGGATGTTGGAGGTTCTCAGGTGTTGGAAACCTTTCTCTGAGAAGCCCAGAGTTGATCAGCTTTTATTTCCTATTCCCCATACCCTCTGATCCTGCCATCGTCTTGTGGTCTTCACATTCCTGACTCCCCATGACTTGGTGGAACTTAGAGAAAGACCCAGATCTTATGACTTCTACTCTTTCTTTCCATAGCAACATGGTGGCTTCAGTAAGTAGACTGTAGATCTGAGAACCCAGGATTTTGGGAACCATGTTTCCAGTAGAAAGAGAATAAAACTTATGGGTTTTTTTTTGTTTGTTTGTTTTGCTTTCTGTAGTATATCCAAGACTTGCAAATATTTTGTGTCCTCCTCCCCTTAGTTTAAGAAATGAACTCCCCTAAAATGATCATATCATGCATGTTCTGTAAATTTCTTAAGCTCTCTCTAATAGAAGTAGAATGCTAAGCATTCCAGTTTCTCAGCAAGGCAGATTATCCCCATGTAGGTTCTTCATGACCTCTTCTAGAATCAATTATGAATCCTCTTAAGCAAAACAGTGGCTTGGAGAGATCCACCTTAACTTCTAGTTCTACTTTTCCTCAGAAGCAAAGAGACACTCTTGTTTAATGCAGGTTTTCATGTATATAAAACCAGAGTCCTTTTGAAAACAGTATCTGGTTACATAATTAAGATAATAGCCTCTTTCTCTTTGTTATTCTCCTTTAATATTTGCAGAATAGAAAACTTCCCCTCTCTGGCGTTTTTTTTTTTTTTTTTTTTCCAGGCTGTTTGTTTCTAATTCAGTTGATCTTTCTCCTTGTCTGGTCTCCTCCTGCATTTTATCATTGTGATAAGGGTTCCCTGCATTTCTCTGATTTCTTTATATTTTTCCCAAAGCATGGCATCAAGGATTAGTTGCAGTAATGCTTGGGGATAGCTGGAGTTACCTCAGAAATCCTCAGGCAACCGGAGCTAATTTAGCCTAATAGCCTGCAAATCTCATGATACACAAAAAAGCTAAAGTTTTCCATTTTTCTTTTTTGTTTGTGCCAATGCAAGATGGATTTCAAGGACACAGTTTTGAAGCTGTAGTAAATGTTCATAGTCTAAGCTTTGACATTTGATTTTTGTAAAAAAGGGACTTGCCCTTTATTAACTTAAAAGAGCACTCATTTTTCATAGTGTAAACAACAGATTATAAATGGTCAGAATGGGAGGAATTGTGTAGGTTGTGAGGTTTCAGAAATCATTAAGAGGATTCCAGCAACTGGAACTGTGCCTAGCAGTCACTAACAAATAGTTATTTGGGTGAATGGATGAAAGAAAGAATAGATGAATAATTTTTCATTCATTCAAATAATCAATGAATATTGGAGCCCATTTGTACATGGGTATTGGTTTGAGCTGAAGATGTATCATGGTACAAAATACAACAAAAATTCTGACCTTGGAGCTCACAGTCTAGAGGGATGAAAAGAGAAATATAATGATAATGATAATAGTAATGATGTAATAAATCAAGCATATTGGAATTCAAAGAGAAAAAATAAAACAGGGTAAGAAGCATTGAATATGTATATGGCATTTTAAAAGCATTGCCCAGAATGAGCCTCAGTGAGAAGATGATATTTGAGAGACTACTGGAGGTGAAAGAGACCTGCGTCTGCCTGGGGGACTAGATGCTAGGTAGAAGGAATAGATAGTTGAAAAGCCCTGACCTGAAAGCATACCTGCAAATCCATGGTGGTTTGACTCAGTATAAGATGAAGTTAAAGAGACAGCTGGTAGGGATAAATCCTTGTAAAACACAAACAGTATTTTGTCAATTCTTCAGAGTAAGATAGAGAAACATGATGGAGACTTTGGATAAGGAATCCTTTCCTAGGCCTGTCATGTAAAGGATTCATGGCCTCCCTTGGCCTAAAAATGTAGATCATCGCCAAAATAAACACTGAACCCTAGAATTTAGTCTCCATTAACAATCTATGAGATCTGGCAACCAAGTCTCCCATTTTAAGGTGAAAATTGAGAAAAAGAGGATTTGCCTAATATCATATAGCTGAGTGCAATTACTTCATTTTTTTCTACCTGATACTAGATTACTTTCCTCTCTCTCTCTCTAATCTTTCTCTTATCTCTTTTCATATGGGTTCTCATGGTGTTGCTCCAGCTGGTCCCAAATGTGTTGTGCTCAAGTCAAGTGATCATTCCACCTCAGCTCCCGATATGTTACTAGTTTTTGTGGTGCCAATATTGGATTTTTTAATATGCTGATTCTAAAGAGGCATGGAGAAAGAGGAAATTCCTGCATGTTGATTATATTAGTTCTAGTTGGACCTTTGTAGCAAGACAAACCTGTTTCATGACTATATTCTGACTCATCCAAAAGAGAAGAGGTAATGATTTTAACTCATTTTTGCTATATCAAAGGACACAGTATACCTGGTGGCTAAATCTTGTGTTTTCATTATAGCTCTACACTTAAATGTTCATCTACCACTTATTAGTTGGGTATCTAAGGCTGGTGGCTTTACCTCTCTAAGACTGGTCTCTTATTCATAAAAGAGAATTATTAATGTTAACTATTTCATAGCTCTTGTGAAGTTTAAAAAGTAGGTATTCAGTAATCTTATCTAAGTTTTTTATATGTGGTTTTAAATGTTATTAGGAACAGTTTACTTAATAACCAAATATTTCTTAATACTTGTATGAGGAGTCTAAAAGGGAACATTTCTTAATACCTCAGAGGAGGCTAAAAGGAATAACAGTAGTCACAAGTACAATATGATAATACAGTAACTAAATTGTTACAGAAAATTCAATAGGAGTATGCATAAGAAAGGGTTCCCTAATATGTATACTGGGTGATTTTATGGTGCTTAAAATGATGTTGATATTAGGAAAATTAGAGAAGTAGAAAAGCAGTGGAATTTGCCATTTGTTGCTGGCAAATGAGTACATTTTTAGGGAAACAGTAGCAGTGAATCTAAGCCATGAGTGGCTGGTGGCACTTGTACATTTGTGGGTAAGAGAAGGTATTCAAAGTAAGAAATGCATTATTACCAAAGAAACAGAAGAAAAAATATAAAATCTGGTAAAAACACAATCATAGTTTAAGTTACCAAGTCAGACCATTAAAAAATGCAAATTTCCATTCCTCATTCCAAATAGGATAACTCAGTCTATCTGGGTTAGGATCAAAGAATTGACATTTTTAGCAAAGCATCAAATGACTGCTACTGATGATCCATGCTACAGGGAACACTAAACTAGAATCTTTAGATCTTAAAGGGGCTTAAAAATATCAAACTGTGAAGGTAGATTGAGTTTTATTTGTGGGAAGATTTCTTGCAGCTTTAACTGAAAGCTAATATTTGGGTAATTAACATTTTAAAAAAAAGACAGTGAAGTGATAAATAGGAGTGAAAAAATATTAAAAGCACTGTTCACACTCTCCTAGAATATAGAAGTTAAAATAAAAAAAAAATCATAGGGAATAAGGCTAACACCTTTTCCTCACACCATCAGCATCTCTCAAAATGGTAATGTTCTTCTTAAACACCGATGGTGCTTTTGTGTTTTTTTGCAGGAAGATGTTCTGTGTCTTAGAGGCACGTGTATCATGTGGCAGTTGCTACGGTAACTAGTTTAAGGAATGTCATCAAGTTACCAAGTAAATAATTTCGTAAGGCAGATATTATAGCTGACATGTAAATTAAGGCTGCCCTGTCTTTGTCAATTTTTCTATTCTGAATTCCCTTGCTTTCTATATTTGAAAAAAAAAAAAACACCTCATTTTCCTTGCAGAATCTACTGTTTTTAGCCAGCAGAACATCTTTTGAATGCACAGTTGACATTCCCCCATTTCTTATTTTAGTATTCAATACTTGTGCATTAATTTTTCAATATTAGTCTGAGCTAACAATTATAGATGATGAAGTTGGTATATATAAGCCAAATAAATATTATTTTAGGTGATCAAGGTGAGCAAATGTTACATCCTGCTCTTAGAACCATCTAGGCCAAAGTCATTTTCTCTATGCTTTGTGGTGTGGACCTTTATAACTGTTATTTAATTATTGATAAAACCATGTATGTAAACTCCAAACTACTGGTTGAAACATCTTAGTTCTAATTCTAGAAACATTTCAGGTTCATCTTGGGGTGTGCATTGGTGGCTTTCTTACTGAGCAAGCATTTAGATTTTTATAAGTGAACATCCACAGTGGTGATATCATTCCCAAAATAGAAAACACATGGGTTTCCTATTGTTTACTAAAATTGTGACTCTATTTCAGGCATCTCACGATGTTTATTTCAAATTTGTTGATATTTAACTTCAGCATATCACTAGACTGTAAATTTCACTGTGGAAAAATTTGAGTTTCAGGCAAACTCTTCCTCTCTTCTATATTCTTAAACTTTTGCTTCTATATCAGATCATTTATTTAGGAAACAATATATGTTTGCCTTTTTCTTAGAGATATTTTCACAGTTGTACTACAAAATTGAACATTTATTATGTGCAAAAATCACCATCAGAAATGAACATGTGAAGATCAAGTTATTATCAAAAAATGATCATATGTACTAATCAAGATATCACATGTTCTCCCTAGAAAAGAACATAGACACAGTGAACATAGAAAATAGTTCTCCTTCATTCTAATGACTGGAGTACTTATGACTATATTATGTGAATTTGGACTTCTTTTACCATTAGCTCATGAAAGCTTAATAGGATTGCATAGATCCTTTTCCACATGGCTATTTGGAAGTTCAGAGCTGAGTGAAATACAAGTCCAATAGATAGTTTCAGGTCTCTTTTTGCATTATTTTGGTAAAATTATCTCATATCTACCAGTTAAAATTCTGTTTAGCTCCCAATTACAGACAATCAAGAAGTGGTTAGACAAGAAGTAACCAACCTCTCTTAAAGAAGAATAGGCAGTTCGGGAGGGTCTAAAAGAGACCCACATACTTTCTTTCTCCCCTGACACTCTTAGTTCAGGGTTTCTCTACTTGAGTTCACCCTGTGTTATCTAGACAGACGGTAGAGTTGTAATTGACCTGTCTATATTCCAGGAAAAGGTAGTTAAATGGTAAGAGGTAAAAGTTACATGCAAGCTAAGCACTTTCCCAGAAGTTTCATCCAGAAAATTCCATTTCTGTTCCATTAGGTGGAACTTAATTACATGGCCTCTTCTACCTTTCTGGTATCTCAGGAAAAGTAGCCATTCATGTTGTCACACTAACTCTAGATTTTATACGAAAGGCACAAGGGGACAATAGCCATAAGATAAGCAGCTAGAATAGCCATCTCATCACCCTTCACATCTAGATTCCCACCTTTCATCTCAATTTTACCAATTTGAAACTGATCCTTTTAGTTGTTTTTCTCAAATCTGTTTTTAACTAGGTGATATCTAATTAATAATAATAACAATGTGATGCCACCATCAGCTCACCTGTGCTGTGGTCATTCTATCACATGAATGTTGTCACTTTATCATTTCAGAGGCACAATGAGGTGAGTTCTACCTTCATCTTCATTTTATTAATGTCTATATTGATATATAAAGAGTTTATCTACCTAGCTGAGGTCACCAAGTTAATAAGAAATAGGGGTTTATAGCCCCTATTTCTTTACTGACAGGTTCATCTGTTCACTGCTGCAAATACCCTCCCATGCTACATCTGAATGAATTAGTTTATATCTCCTTACATCCCAAACTGGAGAAAGGACTTTGTATGTTTGTTCGTTTCACCTACTGCGACTGAACCAGAAAAAAAGAAAAGAAAAGTTGTTCAACACCTTTTCCAACTTTCTTTCTGAACTTTGATTTCACATTAAAAAGTCAAGCCCTAAGTGGAAGGTCTCTTAAACTGGATACATTCTGCTGTCAATCAACATATTTGCACCAATGCTTCTTTATCCATCATGTTTGCATATAACTTCCGACTATGTTGGGAGCTCTCCAATGTAGGATGGTGGTTGTATATATGACAGTTCTGGTTTCGGTTCTAGATGCAAAACCCATAGTCATTTCTTCTCTTTCTTTCTTCAATAGAGTGCTGTTGAACAGCTCTTAGTGTTCTGACATTGTCCTAGGAGTTGGTGGTACAGTAGTGAACAGAGGCCCTCTCTTCATGAACAATGATATGGATGGGTGAGGGATGAGTGAAAATGTGGGGAGGTATGGAATATTTCAGATGGCTGTAATAGAAAGAGAAAGCAGGACAGATGTCAAAGTGCTGGGATAGAGAATGGAGGACATGGCTGTTTTCTCATTGTTACAAGAACATGAAGGAATAAATCATGCACATATCTGAGAAGAATATTTTAAAGAAGGGACTGAGTTCAGAGTCTAACAAGCACAAGGCCCAGGATTTGCTCCCTAGCAAAGTAGGACAGAGAGAGAAAGAAAAAGAAAGAGAGAGAAAGAGAAAAAAGGGATTAAAAAGAAGGAAGGAAGGGGAGATAAAGAAAGCAAGGAATAGAGAAAGAAAAGGAAAGAAAATGGAAAGGGGAGGACAATTGTCAAGGTCCCTGGGGAGGGTAATTGGGGCTTTTCAAGGAACAGCTTAGATAAAGAATTCGATAAACTGCAGTATCAAACCTGGAGCTTTGAAGGATAGAAGAGATATTTAGTTACGAGTGAGCTTATTATTTTTGATCCAAAATTTCATCCAGACTCCAAATTTTATCTCCTAAATAATACAGATGTTGCAAAGGCAAAGAGTCAAATGGAAAACAAAAAAAGAATGGTGTCTGTATATCTACTTTTCAGTCATATGTCCTCAGGTAATCAGTGCCTTTCTCATTAGAAGTATCATTTTTTGGCAATGAAAGACGAGATTTCCCACATGATTATCGACTAGCAAGTAAAAATAAATACTTTAGGTGCTCTACATAAAGTCACCATCGTAAATTTTTGCAACAAAACGTCAAGGTAGGTACTTTTTTTTCTTTTACAGATAAGTTCAAGGAGACTGTTCTTAAGGATCAAAAAACTAAGCAGAGACATATTAAAGTTATAAAATTATGACATTGAAAATTAAATATCCCCAATATAAGACTTTATTAAAAAGTAGTTTAGAGAAAAATAAAATAATTTATAAAGTATTTTGTTGTTGTTGTTGTCATTCCAGTTAAGGATACCCCAAGCAAATAAAGATGGGAATAGATAGATAGGTAGACAGAGTAGATAGAGTGGGAACACACATATAAAGATGGAAGTCATAATGGATTCAGCAAAACCTATGGACTGGAATTAAAGATTATATGAAGAAGGCATAATTGCATTCATTAAATTTTTCATAGGTATTTGAGTACCTATTATATAGCAGGAATTATTCTAAGAGCTTAGATACACAGCACATAAAGTCAATGAGATCCCTGTCTCCACTGCATAAATTTAAGAAAAGAGCTAATCACAAATAAATACAAAAGTTCATGTAGTTTGGTATCTGTTTTCTACTAAAAGGAAATAAAGTAAGCACATACAGATTAATGAGAATGTTTTTCAAAATAAAAGAAAAAAACCAGATGAAGCAAACATATTTCTTTCTAAAAAAAATATGGCTTTTTAACTTGGATTCGAGTAAATTAGAGGCAAACTATAGGTAATCAGGTTAATACTATTCATGTAAAGAGAACAGCAATTACATAGGTCTCTATGCAGGGGCATGCTAGGCCCAGTGTGCTCTTGAAAAGTTTGGCATCCAAATAATGAACATTCATATATATGTATCTATGAACCTCTGTCAACTATATATATAATACACACATTATTTTCTTTAATCAAATGCATCTGGAAAAGGAAAAAAATGAACTTAGTTTTGCAATATGCTGCTATAGTTTTAACTTCAGATCATTCTGAGTCCATGAAGGGTTTTTGTTTGTTTTGTTTTGTTTTGTCCTGTATTTATTGCATTATCATTTGTTACAATTTTCTGTATAAATGCATTATTTGTTTGTTTGTTGGACCCAGGGATTGAACCCAGGTGTGCTTCACCACTAAGCCTTATCCCAAGCCTTTCTTATTAATTTATTTATTTTTAAAATTTTGAGACAGGGTCTTGTTAAGTTGCTTAGGTCCTCACTAAGTTGCTGAGTCTGGCTTTAAACTTGCAATCCTGCATCAGCCTCCTGAACTACTGGAATTACAGGCATATGCCACTATTCCCTGCTAACTACATTTTTTCAAACATGTATTAAATGCCTAATAGCTTCCAGACCCTGACTGTTTACACCCTTACTAATTTCTCTATTTAAGCATTATGTAAACATGAATTCATTTCTCAAGGAATTTAAATTGACGGAGTCAAAAATACTGCCTGGATATGAAGAGACCTTTACTTGGAGGCAGAGCATGCACACATTGTCTACCACATAAAGTGGAGATTGGTGAATCATCCACATAAAGTCATAACAGTGCACAATCTAATGATACAAAAGTTTTCCTGTAAAAGGAGGGTTTTCTGGCTGGGAATGTGGCTCAAGCGGTAGCATGCTCACCTGGCATGAGTGGGGCGCTGGGTTCGATCCTCAGAACCACATAAAAATAAAATAAAGATGTTGTGTCTACTGAAAAATAAAAAATAAATATTAAAAAGGAGTGGTTTGATTGTGTATTTGATCTACTTTCTTACCAGTTTTTTAATCTTCTTCTGTAATTTGTAATTAATTTCCCAGACATATTAGTCATTGTATAGACGAATAAGTGTTTTTTAATAAGTGGGTGTTAAGGGACAAGAGGAAGTAGACTATGACAATTTCATTATTACAAATTTATGATTTCTTAATTTTGCCTATTTACAAAATCATCTCCAGTCATTTACATCACTGTGTCCAAGCAATAGATTTAAAAACCAAGAACGAAACCAAGAACACTAGCTTATCCAGATGAACTGGGATATGTTAGAAATATCTTGAGTAAAATACAGATCAAAGTAACTATGCAA
The DNA here is from genome assembly GCF_048772815.1 of Callospermophilus lateralis. Lineage (NCBI taxonomy): Eukaryota > Metazoa > Chordata > Mammalia > Rodentia > Sciuridae > Callospermophilus > Callospermophilus lateralis. Next base: position 187,339,262 of record NC_135306.1, on the reverse strand, counting down.
ATGGAAATCTCCAAAATAAGTAAGTGAACAAAGAGAGTAAATCAATTTTAGAATAAAACAAATGGAATCTCTAGTTGATGCATTTTTAGTTTACCCTGCATTATCCCTATTTCCAATATAATTTTGTTATGGCATTTTATGTTCAAGTGCAAATTTATGTCTACTTTATAGGTTTTTAAATGAAATTAACCAAGTCTCCCCACTCACTCCATGGGAATAGTTAAAAATGACCCGCTAGCACTTCAGAACTTTCCTTCGACTTTTTGTTGGACTCCCTTTACTTTTTTATTTCCATGCTTGAAGAGTCCTTCCATTTTATTCCTTCCCGGATCCTGATCTCTTAAATACGTAGGGCAACATAATCTACCTCACAGTTCTTAAGGTCTCTGGTGTCTTATTCTTTGCAATTCTGTGAGCTTGGTATAGAACATGCTACCCATAGTGATTAAGACCATACCTCTGGCATTAGATAATATTAGACAGCATTCAAAATCTGCCTTCTCCAGTGACTGTGGACAAATGACTCTCTTCTCAAAACTTTAATTTTATCATCTAGAAAATGTACCTTATTATAGTCTCTCCATCATGAAGTTGTAGGGGAAATAATTATCAGGTCTCATAATCCCAAACTTTCCCTATATATCCAATAGAGCAAACCACTCCATCCAATTGAATTATGACTCTAAGATCCAGTCTTTCAGGTCATCTCCCCTTCCTACTTGAGATTCTGGCAATGGCACAGCAAATCATCTATGGATATTAATGATATAGCTGCTTTTCATTCCTTATTTTCTCAAATGCATTTTAATATTCTATCTAGACCTTGATGTTGGTCAAAGGGTACATAATTTCAATTAGGAATAAGTTCAAGAGTTCTGTTGCACAATATGGTAATATAGTTAATAAAAATGCATTGTATTCTTGAAAACTGCCAAGAGTATAGAATTTTTCTCACCACAAAACACAAGTATGTGAAAGAATGCAATGTTAATAATGCATGATAATGTTAATCAGCTTATGTTAGCTATTTCAAAATATCTTTATACTTCAAAACAATGTGTATATGATAAGTATATATATATATATAATTTTATTTGTTAATTAAGAATAAACTTAAGAATCTAAAAAAATACAAGAAAAGAAAGTTATTTGACTCTGGACAGGCTTGTAAGTGGATATGGTATGGTTCATATATGAGGTGTTAGTCTTCAGCTTGTCCTGTGTGAGACAAGGAGGCCTGATCTTTGAAGTAGACTAATGGCATAATATATTAGAGCCACCTGGGGACTCAGGAGGGTACTCTGTGCTGTGTGGCACCTGCATGACTGGCTTCACTATTCTTTAATACCTCCACAGAGGAGGCGGTAATCCTCAAATGGTGCAGAGACATGTTTTTTGAGTTTGTAGTGATTATTCTCCTTAATTTAAATAAGGGTTAATCAGTGGTCTAATAAATTGATTAATTGTAGTAAAATATATAAGAAAATCTCATGACTTTTTCCCTTGTAATACCTGAAACTATTGTTAGAATTATACAAATATTCAGTGAATAAGATAGAGGAAAATCTTTCTATATTCTAAATTTGAATGGAGTCAAAGGGAAAAAAAACTGTTCAGTGCTTATATACAATAATATACAGCACTGGAAAATAGATTCAAGATACTGAGATATTGAAGAAGACAAACTGCCTCTGCAATACAGAAATAACTATAACTATCATCATGTATTTTATTCTAGGCTTTGATTTTTACCCAATGCATTTCACACAAGTCTTCTCAAGACTCAAATGGAATGTTAAATTGTGTTTTCAATGTTAATTTAATAATAGAATAAGTACAGCTTTTCATTTTGTTACAGGATCTTTAGCACTATCATTTTCAACTAATATTTAATTATAAGACTTTTTCAGGTTTTTTTTGGTATTATTATAAGTAATGCAGATATTAACAACCTTTTCCTTCTAAGTTCAAAATTCAAAAGCCCATACTTTCTTTCTACAGTTTCTTCGTTGATGTATGGGAAGGCTACTTCACATGAAAATTCTTAACTTTTCAATACCACTTCTTTAGTTGACTTATGTATCTGAATTATCTCTTGGGAAAAGAGATAAAAAGATCTTTGGAACATCTTTTTATTTCCTTTAAATACTTAGCATATTCTATGTGTTCTCTGAACATTTGTTAAATAAATGTCTAAAGGAAGAGCAGTTAATAAACATAATGACTTTAGCAGTTATATCTGAGACTTGCTGTCAACATAATCACTTATTTTGACAATTGCCCAGGAGATTATATTTCCTTCAGGTTAAATGCAGACTTGCTGAAATTCAAACACAAGCTTATTCAGTGAAGGCTATTATAATTGGCAGAAGTACTGACTTAACTAAGCATTAACCTTGGTGATATAAATTTGAAAAGGCAGCCAATTCATGAAATTGTTAATTGTTTTTAGTTGACTATGTATCTTACTTGGCATCTGGTCTTTCTCTATGACATGCATATGTGTAATTAATCTAATATCCTCCTAATATTGTTTGAACTTTCTCACTCTAAATTACTCAAAAATATAATTCACAAGTCAAATATTTTGTTGCAATATCTAAAATATGACTTAAAATAACAGATATTGAAGAATGAGGATATACCTACAAACACAATATTGACTGTTGATAGCTACATTACTCTTATTCATATGTACTCATTTGGACAAATAATATTTTAGGAATGCAGGTTGAATCTTGAATACAGGATTTTGGAAATATGGCTCCTAATTATATAGGAGTGGTTAAAATAACCAGACATGCAGCTTAAATAGATAGATGTGAGGAAAATAAAATTATATGCTACAGAAAACTGCAAGAGAGATTTTAGTAAACAAGGATAGAAATGAAAGATTTCAATGACTCACGGTTTACCTGGCTGAAATCATGACTCAGTCTTCGGAATGATTATATACAACACATCCTTGACTGGATGATTAAGAACAAACATTCACCTAGTTACATTGCAGTGAAACTTCTGTTTGCCACACAAAGAGAAAACATCTAGAAAACAGAGATGAAACATCTTTGCACTCGAAGAAATTTAAATTAATATTATAGAAGGTATTTCACAGTTACAGCTGGGCCAAAAACCCAATACAATGATCATTTTAAAGGGGAGGTTGAAAAATAATTGTCAATCCTGAATTTTACACACTGTCAACATTAATGCAGGGGTAAATATAAATGGAAAGAATAGCTATAAAAGACTGAGCATGAACAATTTATCAGTTTTCTCAGGGTGGAGGTTAAAACATTAGAGAATAAAAATCAATAAGAGATAAATGAACATAGCCCCTTCAAATATAGGGTGGATAGTGAAAAAATACTTCAATAAACATGTAGGTAAATTTAAGTCATATTGGTCTGTGAAAAAAACAGCATTTATAAATAGATAATATATGATATTATTTTATTAGGTATTTAAAACAAGGTATTTTATAAGGCAAAAACAAGACATTTGGTAGATTGGAGGAAGATGTCTGGTTTGAATACTCTCTGAATGTCTATTTGGTTTGAGAGGAGATTAGGCATTTATTATCTACAAAATATTAAGTATATATGTTAAAAATTTGAGTGAACACCTACAGAAATTAAAATGAATTTAATCATAATGATTTAATCATAAATTAAAATGAATATAATCCATACTAAGAAAAGAAAAGGGGCAGGGGAGAATGTAAGAAAATTATTTCAGTCCAACAGCAGGATAAAAAATAGAATGTAAAGGGTACAGACTTACTTAAGAATAATGACTTTGTCTGGGGGGAAAAATAGGCAGAAAAACTGGGAAGATGCACAAATATCCTTCCACACTTTCTTATGTAATGTGTCAGTTCTGGGGGGAAAAAAAAAAGTCTGAAGTCAATAGAACAAAAGGTAAAAATTTGTTAAATCTTTGAATAGGTGAGTTTCATTTTAACTCTTGTTTGGAAAATGCAATTATCATATTGGCAAGTATAAAAAATATATCTTGGCATCAGATTTCTTGGTGAGTTCTTTTTATCTTTTGTTTTACTCTGTAATTTAGGTAAAGTTACTTGATTCCTTTAGGTTCCACCTGTTTAATTTTTAAATGTGTGCAGTATAGGACCTTCCAGGTTTACTTTAACAATGTAAAGTTCTTGGAGCAAATAAGTATTCAGTATCTGATAACTGGGAGAAATAAAGTAACAGCAGGGCAAAGCCCAGGAGAGGAGAATATTTCCGAAGAGGAAGGAGTTATTTTTCCCACAGATCTGGTAAAAATATTCAAATTATTGACGCTAGCCACTGGGTTTAAATGTTAGGAGGTAAATTATGAATTTTATTTGCACTGTCTGTGTAGAGAGGTGAGAGCAGGAGACAGTGCACATGGTTGAAGTGAAGAAAGATATGAAAATGCCTGCAGTATAATGTTTGAAATGAGGAGGCAAGGAAAATCATGTACTTATTTATAGTGCAAAAGGGAAAATGGGAGTTTTAAAAATGGAAGACTTCAAACGTGAACTATTTTAAGTGTGGTTGTGGAGAAAAATAGGTCAGTGACTGGAGGTAGACAGAAGGTCGTGTGTGTGTGTGTGTGTGTGTGTGTGTGTGTGTGTGTGTGTGTGTTTGCAATGGTAAAGACCTCGGCATGTTAGGCTGGAAGGACAGGTTAGTAGCAAGGGGGATGGCGAGACTGCAAGATTAAAGAGAACCCTGATGGAGCAAGGTCCTAGAGAAGACAGGAGAGGTCAACATCCAAACTCAGAAGGCAGAGTGGGTCTTAAGCAAGAGAAAATCACCTGCTCTAAAAACAGGGGAAGCTGAATTGCGAGCGCTGACAATGATAAGTGTCTTTAAGTGAGGACAGGACGCTGAGGGAGGTCATGTCTCTGAGCTTCACATTTGTCTGTGAAAGGGAGGAGGCAGTGTCCTCCAGAGAGGAAGAATTCTTAATTTCTGTTACCCTGGTTGTCCTTGTTTTCTTCTTCTCTATGGAGAGTGAGGACTCAGGTGTTGGGCTGCTCCATGACCGATATTTCTTTTGATGGAAACATTGGATTCAGACACAACTCTCCTTTTCTAAATAAAAGTATTTGTATGTGCACAGTTATTGTTTGGGGCTTCCAATCAGCACACTGATTTCAGAAAGCCATGAAAGGTCTGCAGAGGACAATGGTGTGTATGAGAGTTACAGGCAGAGGCTTTGGGGAAATAAACAGAACCAAGACTCTACATTTTCATGTCCTCAAGAAAATCAGCTTTCCAAAAATAGACTCAGACAAGCTGTAGTCACAGTTGAATGTCATGTTTCTATTACTGCAATGACATAAAATCATTAAACCACTGCTAGTAGTAAAAGCAGTCATGTCTGGTAATAGAACTGTTCTGTGCCCATTCAAAGGGAATTGCATTTTAAATGACACACGGAGAGCAATGTCCTCCTGAGGTGAGTGGCACGGACTGAGGTTTGATTTCCGCCATAATTTATTAAATGCCCTTCCGTGATATTGTTCTGTAGCATTCAAGCTCTTGTTCTGAATAGTGGTGTCAAGCTGGCTGGTGTGTTATGATCATAGGTCCTAAGAAAGTTTCCAGCTCATTGCAGATCATTCATTAAATTTTTATTACATACCCTATATTTAAGATAACTGAAATACAGATAAGACATTTTTAATGTGGAGATTCAATCTCCCTCCCTTAATCTGTCAAGGCATTTTTTTTTCTTGATACTACACTTTGTATCACATATACCATATACAAAGTTTTGAATGCCTTCTGTCAGGCACATTATCTCAATTAATCCTCACAGGATTCAATAAGAGCTATTATGGGCATGGAAAAATCAGTACATGGACACTCATAGATTTAGAATGACATTCCCCAAGCCAATCAGGGTCAAACTTATGTCTGAATTAAACAGTTGTAACTTATGGGGATATTGAATCAAGTGTCTCTTCCAAGTTTTAAGCCTATTAAACAATGGATGAAAAAAAAATTCATTCCTTGATGAAATCAAATATCAACTTTAATATCAGGAAAACTGTATTGATAAATACCCTATATATAAAGCCTCAATACAATAAATATTGCATTATACACCACCCTTAAACTAGCCCTTAGAATGAGAATTGTGGTTACAGAACCAATAAATTGCATGGATAAATGAAGCTTCCAGCCTTCCTTTCACCTTGTGAACATATGTGAGTGGTACAGGTGCATTAGATCTACGAGGCAGAGTGACCCCTCTGCCTAGGGTAGGGAAATGGTAGGGGGTTCTGGGATTGATTTGTATCCAACAATTCCAAGAGACCCAGAGGGTCATTAGTAGAAAGAAGAGATGATACCTTCCAAAGATAGCTCATGATTTTCCCATAGAAGGCAATTCTTCCAATTTTATTAGTTTAATCTGTTTAAGTGTTTCATCTCCTGTCCCATAGGTAAGTAGGTTGATTAATCCAGGACAGAACACCAGGAAGCACACATATGGCTAAGGAAAGAGCATTGAATTGGAAGAATTCACTGAGATAGGTACTCAGTACAATTTCCCTTTCTATGTTGGGGCAGCATATGGAGATATAGCTAGGCAAACAGTGGACTCCAGGAGGCTTTAAGAAACTAATTAAGAAAGCAACAGCTCTTCTGGCATGTTTAAAGACTGGTATCTATCAACTGTGTCTGTGTGTGTATTGCATAGTCTTGGCTCCAAATCCCATTCTGTCTACTGGACATCCTCAGTTGGAAGAATATAAGCTCTCTTTCTGGCAGTATCTATGGTGGTCTTGGGTAAGCCTTTGAGTTACAGTTCTTTGACTTGTGTTTAAGTGGGTTAGCCTGACACCTCAGCTTTTTCTAGAAATGCTTGCTGTTCTAGTCAGATTTTTCACGGCTGTGACTTAGATAATGGTACCCGAGCAAAACAACTGTAGACCAGGAAAAATTATTTGAGGGCTTATGGTTTCAGAGGTCTTAGTTCATAGAAGGCTGGCTCCATTCCTTGCGGCTGGAGGTGAGGCAGAACATCATGGAAGAAGGGTGTGCCAGAGGGAAGCATCTCATGTGACAATCAGGAAGCCAAGAGAGACTTCACTTGCCAGATACAATATATACCCCAAAGCCACACCCTGTGGGACCCACTTCCTGCAGTCACACCCTACCTGCCTTCAGTTACCATTGTGTTAATCCCCACCAGATGATTAATAAAATGATCAAATTAAGTCTCTTGTAATCCGATCATTTCTCTTCTAAACCTTCTTGCGTTATCTCACATGTGAGCTTTGGGGGGATACCTTGTATCCAAAACATGACACTTGCCCTAAGTATTTTGCTATAGCTGTCATCCAAGAAATCTGCAAGTGGCCAACTCCTTCTTTGGGAGACCAGTATGTAGGGAATAAATTTGGGGCAAGCTAATTTGTGTGAGTCAGCTTTTTTGCTGTTGTGACTAAAAGATTTGACCAGAACAATTTAAGGGAAGAAAAGTTTATTTGAGGGGTTATGGTTTCAGAGGTTTTAGTCCATAGAAGGCCAGCTTCAGTCTTTGGGGATGGTGGTGAGGCTGAATATCATGGCAGAAGAGTGTGGCAGAGGAAAGTAACTCACATGATGATCCAGAAGTAGAATGAGTAGTCTCCACTTGCCAGATACAAATATATACCTCAAAGCCACGCCCAAATTCCCACCTCATCCAGCCACACCCTACTGCTTCTATTACCACTCAGTTAATCCCTCCAGAGGATTCATTCACTGATTGGGCTAAAATTCTTATAACACAATCATTTCTCCTGTGATCCTTCTTGCATTGCCTCATATGTGAGTTTTGGGGGACACCTCACATCCAAACCATAACACAATTATTCTCAATTTTGGCCTGATTATTTTTTTTTAATCCTACCATGGTACCTAACACAGTGCTTTGCAACATGTAACTATTGAATCAAGAAAATATTGCATGAGTGGATGAAGGAATGATTAAATGATACTGTGGAGCAAAGAGAGGTCATGAGGGCTATTTGTCTCTCGTGCCACCCCTGTACTTTTTTCCTTTACAAGAAGGTACAAACAGATGCCTAAATGCTAGTTAGGAGACTGCTTCTCAGTAGAAGTCTTTACTTTTTTCTAATCTATAATTCCCTATTCTCTGAAATGAAACTCACACTTAGTCACCAAGTAAATCCCAAGTAAACCTCACTTCATCAGCAATGGAGTTGCAACCTATAGAATAATGGTTTTCTATGTCTCTTCATGAAAGCCCTCAAGTTTATTTAGTTCCCTTTGAGCAGTGATAAAATCTCCGTTATCTGTTCAAAAATCCCCTGGAATTAAATTTAAATTGTAATAATGGCATTTTTGAATATTCACTATGTGTGAGTGCTATGATAAACACTTGACATAGATTATCTCATTTAATCCTCACAGAAACCAAATGAAGTGTTTACTGTCATTATCCCTATTTGATGAAGAGGATACTGAGGCTCAGAGAGAATTAATTACTTGTCCAAGGTCATCTAATGTTGAGTAATCAAGGGTGAATGCCCTGATTGCCTGCATGTACAACAGCCACAACCAGGGCTTTTTGTCTTTTCTTTTGTTTGCTTGATTTTTATTTTTTAAGGGGAAAGCCTTCAGAGACAGAAATAGCAGGTGAGCAGTTTCCTCAATATGAATTGCATGAGGATCTGGAGACCCAGACATAACACTGAGAGGGGCCAAGTATTGATTTTATAATCTGCCTGGTGAGGGGAACAGTGATCTTTCCCTGAGCTGGTTTAGAACTATGGTCCAAACCTTATGGTTTCCTTTTTCTCACTTAGGAGGATGTGGTTTCTAGTCCTGATCTTCAACCTCAGCTGCCATACTGTCCTGTCCCTTTGTAGGCTTAGAGTACAGAGTTTAGGTCTTGCATCTGCAGTGGTATGACATTATTTTTTGTTCTTCGTCTTCAGCTTTTCTGTCTCCAGCATTCTCTCAGCTTCTGACTTAAGCACTCAGTTGTAGCCTGTTTGTGTTTTCTGAGTTTTGTTTTCCACATGCTTCTGCTGTTTGGGGTAGGGAAAGGGGCAACTATCTCTCTGGAAGACCAGCCTGCTGGGTACTCAGCTCAGGAGAGTAATTCTCACTTATTACTGAGCATTTAAGTAGTGACACTTTCATGGAAGTCTTTCAGCCTGGTGCCAAAGTTCTCATTCATGAACAATTTTTGATAAGAACCTGATGTGTAATACACTTCCATATGTGAATTTCAAGTAGCATCTTAGTCTGCAGGACATGCATTTTCTATTGTATATTTTTATCTCATGCTCCTTGTTGACCATTTGAAATACTTATGTACCTTTCACTTGTTTATAACTATTATATCTCTGTGCTTCATTAGAATGTAAAATTTAATTTGGTTTTAAATCGTCTAAGGAAGATATATTATTTCCTGTGAGACTGATAGGCTTATTCACTGGGATGTGTATTGTAAGGTAGGGAAGTTTAGGTCTAGTGTGCCCTAGAAGAAATAAGTTCTATTTTATGAGCATCTTTAGAAAAATTTTAAATATAACATATGATATTAAGAAATTTTCTCTGTGCCAGTTGGCTTACATGGTTTCAGAAATTTTTATTGTCTTAAAATTTTCTTTTGTGTGTCCCAAATATAATATTATTTCTAATTATCTCCCAGTTAAAATGAATAAATTCATGAACTTTATAAATATAAAATATCTCAAACCGATATAATTCATTAGGAGCTTAGCAATAGGTACATCATCACCACTAAATATAAGATCACAAAGCCAGAGGTGTGATTCCATTTTTTGATTGCTTTATATTTTTAATTGGTGGATGCTGGCTAGAATAAAGTGGTGGCTCAATGAATATATTGGTTAGATGAAGTAACATCATTATTTTGATGGGAAAATTAATTATTTCATCAATTAAATTTTCCTGAATTATCAAGATATTTAGAATGTTTATTTTGATCTTAGTTATGTTTATTTATTAAATTAGATAAATATAATGAGACAAGAAAAGTGAATATCTTTCCTGTTTTATCACATCCAAATAATGAGGTTCTCAATGGAAATTTTTTTAGCAAAATGAAAATTTTCAAAATTCTATGAATACACTTACCCAGGTGTTCAGGAATAAATTGTGTGTGTGTGTGTGTGTGTGTGTGCGCGCACACACTCGCATGCGCGCGTGCACACACACACACACACACATAACCTCATGTACTTGCTTGGAATGGGGGAGTGATAATTTGAAAAGTATGCTTTCTTAGTAAGCATGCACTCTTGAATGAGTAATCCCCTAAAAAGAGAGAGAGAAAGCGAATATTGCACATGTGCACAGGAGAAGATCAGAGAGATCCCTATTTTTACAGTTTCCTCTTGTAGACAGTTATTTCATATCAGTATGAACATACACTTGCTAGTGGTATGTCCTTGAAAAAGGAACCTCATTTTTTGTTCTTTGTTTTCCTCATTGAGAAAAAGAAAAATAATCCTAAATTGACCTCCTAGAGTTTATTATTGTGAGTTTCTACATGTGAAGCATGTAGGACAGTCCTTGGCACAGAGTAAGCACTCCTAAACATTATTACTGTTATTTCTCTGTTCTAATGCTTTTAAGCATGACCTTACTGCATATTTATTCTGATTGGAAATATAAACCCTGATTCGTGCTTCAACATTATGTGATCCTAAAGAAAGTCTTAAATATTCCCTAGAATATTCCCTCAAAGAAAGTTGAGGTCAAATTAAACAAAAACATATAATTACGGCCCCCATGATGCCTCTTCTGGCTTATGGAGACTGGGGTTTTTGGGAACCCCTCCAATCCTCCTTGATATGCTCCCATGTTCTGAAAAGATTCTGGCTTATTTGTAAGGTTTTAGAATCAGGGGGATCCTGTGCCAGGCATGGGCCTCAGTGAAGGGAACATTCTCCAGTTGTACCTGTGAAGGTTCACCGACTAGTCTTGCATGTAAGCCCAATGCGGCAGGGTATAGGGAGCAGAATTAGGCAAACATCTTGTGTTTTCCATCAAAATTTTTAGTCTGATGTTGTAGGCAGAGAGTTAAATTGCCGTGTGTGATGCTTCTGCTAGGGTGAAGAGCACCATGGCCAATAAATAGGAATTCCTTTAGGCTGTGGAAAATGTAGTAGCTCTAAATATAGCTACACCTTTATGTAGAAATATATATAAATACCTGGCTGGGTTTCAAGAAGTTGTGAAGATTTTCTGTTGCTTGAAGGCAATGTTCTGATTTTGGCTTCTGTAATCTTGCTCTGATGCTCTTTCCCTTTTCCTGGACCTTTTCCATTTGATTTTCTTCCCAGTGACCCACTCTTTGACTTTCTTTAGATAATGTGAAAATACTGACTGTGCAGATGCCAAGGGTGAGAAGGATCTCCCTCCTTACTGAACTGCATGCGGCAGCTCTCCTTCCCCCCCCCGCCCCCAGGGGAGTTTTCATAATCTTGTTGGGAGTACTTTCTGTCTGTACTATAGTGTATTGCAGAGAGAAATAATGAATAAACCTACTCATTAACTACATCTTAATGGGCTGTGGTTAAAAAGTCATCTCACCCCAGTCTCAAAATGAAAACAAAAACAAAATTCTTAACAAATAAAATATGCATTTAAAATCAAGATGGTTTTTGGTTCTAATAATATGGTGAAAACAACATAGAATCTGCCATTGTCATTTTAACTTTTAGACCCAATGCTTTTCTGAGTAAACAGTTAGAAGACTCTCTCCTTATAAGATAAACGTACATAGAATGAAAATCCACAAAAATTTTAAAAATGATTTTAAGAGATGTGTTTTGTGAAGTCCACTAATGATTTCCAGTGGAAAGTCTAATAATAATTTCCTATGGAAATTAATTGATCTCAAAAACCTTTGGTTAGGGAGGGAAGAGTGCTGGGGAGTAATATTGGCCAAGTTGTCTTGCATGGTAAACATGTGAAAGTATACAACGGCTAACCCCATCATTACGTATAACTGTAATGCATCAATAAAAAATGTGGAAAAAATAAATAAATAAAAACCTGCATATTAGCTCAAGTCGTTGCCAGACATGTAGTGCAGGGGTTATGCGTGTACTGGAATCATACCCCACTTCTCTCATCAGTGCAGCAAGTCTGAATCAAAAGTACCCATAGCTGAGTGCGGTGGCACACGCTTCTAAAATCAGCCGCTCTGGAAGCTGAGACAGGAGGATGGCGAGTTCAAAGCCAGGCTTAGTCACAGCAAGGTGCTAAGCAACTGAGACCCAGTCTCTAAATAAGATACAAAATAGAGCTGGGGATGTGGCTCAGTGGTTGAGTGCCCCCTGGTGCCCCCGCCCCCCAAAAAAGGCATCCACAACCACGGAATTTACCTACTCTCCTTGGGAATAAATGTGGTCGATTTCCTTAATAAGCCACAGAAATCTTATCTTTCTTTTAGGAGCGAGGGGGGGGGGGGCGGCGGTGTTTGGGGCTTGAACTCAGGGACACTTGACCAGTTAGCCACATCCCAAGCCCTGTTTTGTATTTTATTTAGAGACAGGGTCTCACTGAGTTTCTCACTTTTGATGAGGCTAGCTTCTAACTCAAGATCCTCCTTCCTAGGCCTCCAGAGCTGTTGGATTATAGGCATGCATCACTGCCCTGGTTTACCCTTTTTTTTTTTTTAATGTCATTCTTAAAAGAAATAGATTGAACATACTGCTAAAGAACTTTTCAATTATATGCATTTATTCTTTCAGGGGATGTTCACTGAACACCTTCTGGTAACTGTGAGTTAGATATGGGTGGGGTAATAGAGGTCATTGAATTTTGTTCTCCGCCTTGAGGAAGTCATGACCTGTAAGGGGAAGACACATACCCAGGTGATTAAATGTCATACTGTATGTGGAGACCTATGGGGGCATGGAGTAGAGAGGACTCATTTTACCTGATATGATAAAGGGGGTAAGGACTCACATCACCAAAGAAATAATGCTTAGCTGAACTTTGCAAGTAGAGTACATCAGGAAGTTTTTTGTTGCAACATTTTTCCAAATAAATAATTTTATACTATAATATTTTTATTATTTCTGATTTATCTATTCATTTATTTATCTATTTTGAGGTACTGAAGGTTGCATCCAGTGGTGTTTTAACACTGAGCTACCCAACCACTAGAACTTTTTTTTTTATTATTATTATATTTTTAAGAACATGTAAATTTTTTATACCTTTATTCTAGTTATTTATTTTTATGTGGTGCTGAGGATCGAACCCAGGGCCTCACATGTGCAAGGCAAGCACTCTATCACTGAGCCACAACCCCAGCCTTTATTTTTTATTTTGAGATAAGGTAAGCCCCACACTTATCATCCTCCTGCCTCATCCTCCCAAGAGACTGGGATTATAGGTGTGTGCTTCCATGCCCAGCTTGCCTATAAATTTCTTTTAAAATATATTTATTTGTTCTTTTTCGTTATACATGATAGAAAAGTTTCTACTACAACACTTTAAGAGTTGCAAAGTATTCCATCTTTCAGATATAATATAATTAATTTAGCTAAGCTCTTATTTTTTTTTTTTTTTTTTGTCACTAGGCTAGTTCCAGTTTTTGGCAACCAAAACTAGCATTGCCTTAAAGATTCTTGTAGATAAATCATAATACATGTCTTTGATTCTATTCTTAGCAAACGGTTCTAGGGTGAGATTACTAGTTCAAAGGGTCACCACACTTTTAAAGCTCTTACATTTTCTCAAGAAAACATGTAAGCATACATATATCCTTGTGTTCAGACTGACTTGAATTCAAAGTATAAACATTTCTTTTGTTGCTATTTAACCTTGAGCAAATTTCCTAAATTTCAACTCTCTTAGTGTTTTACCTTTTTAAAGTATGAACATGATAATAACTTAAGATGTCCTGCTTTAAAAATTATAACAGAGATTAATGGATGCTTACTGTGTATTTCTTGCCCCCTCCCCCTTTTTTTGTATTGAGGATTGAACTGAGGGGTGCTTAAACACTGAGCCACATCCCTAGCCCTTTTTTTTTGTATTTTATTTAGACACAGGGTCTCACTAAGTTGCTTAAGGTCTTACTATGGTGCTGAGGCTGGCTTTCAACTCAGAATCTTGATTTAGCCTCCTGAGCCACTGGGATTACAGGTGTGTGCTACTGTGCCTAGCTATTTCTTGCATTTTTGACAATAGGTAACAGAAAATTATTGAATGCTGGGAAGAAAATACGTGTTCTAGGTATTTTAAGTTAGTGTCCTTAATTTCCAACAGAAAATGTGCACTGCCTAAAGAACTGTGTAGTGGTGTTACATTCTAGGTATCATAGGGCCCGAATTTAAAAAATTCTAACTCATTGTTCATATAAATAGTTTTTAAATCAGTAGACTGTGTTCATAAATATGACCTGAAAACAGAAATATATCAGTATTGGGTGAAGAGACAGAAACATGGAGTCAAATTCTTATTCTGCCACTTAGTATGCATGTCAATCTCTGACCCTGGTCAGAGCATTTGAAAAAGGAGCATAAGGTCATATGTTGTTTCTGCCTTAAAGAATCAAGTGAGCAATAAACTTGAAACAACAGAGACACTGATCTCTTTATTGTTCTTCTGATATCACTTATATTCCTATGCATTTTTAAATTCAGCGTGAATCACTTTATTAAGAAGATACTGTGCAATTGTACACTTCTTTTAGACTTGTCAGTGTATTTTGTTTTTCATATGATATTGATGTGGGGCATTGACTTGAAGGGTTTGGATTTATTTTTGAACTCCTGTCAGCACTCCATAATTAACGTTGCCCAGAAGAGAGATGCTATTTTGCCTGCTGCATCATCAACACAACTGTCAGCAAATAAGGAAGGCATCGTCTTTGCCATTATTGCTGCTAATGGATGAAGCAGAAAAGAACAGCTGGATTTTCACACACTGGGCTGCTAGCAGTACTGGCATTTAGTGAAATCTGTTTTCAGCTTCTACCTAGCTCACTTTGCTTTAAGGACGTATTTAAAGAGAAAAAATATCATTTTGATCCAAAAGCCTATTTTTACACTCAAGTGTGGGCATTTACTGATCTCCATCTTGTTTACTGCAATGTCCTTTTACCTCCTTGACAGAAAAATTCAAAGCTAATGTTGATTGTTTAGTGGCTATTTTATCTGCCTACCTTTATATTGCCTTTTCTGTATGTCCTTTATTCCCTAAAGTGTCTCAATTTCTCTCTGTTCTACAATTGTAAGTGCAAAATGGCAATGGCCCAATTAATCTTTTTTTTAATGAAAAGTTGTAAGAGCTAGATCTTACTTTTCAATAAAAGGGCAATGCTATAGCTTAGACATTAGCTCTTTCAGAAGTTATAAAATTTGTAGCTTCCCTCATTACAGTGAGCAAAAATTAGATAGTCTAAAGTAATTTTGTTAAGTAAGATTTTGTTGTTTTGTTTTTAGTTTTTAATTACATATGTGGTGGGGTTGTGAAATAGTGCATCCACTTCAGAAAGAAATTTAGAGATTCTAAATATGAAAAACGTGGAGTTAGCATATGATCTAGAAGTATAACTTCTTAGGTATATGCTCCTAACATTAAAAACATAGATGCATGCAAAAAAATTTGGACAGGAATATTTATGGTGGGTGGAATCATTATTGCCCCCAAATGAAAACTATTCAAATGTCTTTGAACTGGTGAATGCCTAAAAAAAAAAAAAAATGTGGCATATCCATACAATTAAAAATTATTTGGAAAATAATAAGGAATGAAGTACTGATATTGATTGTTTAGGGGCTACTACATAAATAGAATATGGAATCTTTAAGCTCAGTGAAAGAAGTCAGGCACTAAAGGCCACATTATTATATGGCTCCATTTGTATGAAATGTCAAAAGCAGGCAATCCCCAGAAAAAAAAATTAAAAATAATTCTCGATGGTTTTCCAGAGATTAGGGCAAGGGAGACTGAGTGGGGATTGCCAGTGGGTATGGGATTTCACTTTGAAGTGATGAGATGCTCTAAAATTAGTTATTGGTGATTACTATGCAAATTTGTGAACATATTAAGAATCATTAAATTGCATACTTTGAAAGAGTGACATTCTTTGGTTATATCAATTATATCTCAACAAAGCTCTGAGACAAAAATATATATATAAGCATTGGGAACAGAGAATGTTAAAAGGAAATTATGACTAACAACTTATCATTATAAGATTTTCATATTAAACACTCTTAAAATTCTAAGTACATAACAGAAAGATCAGTAGAGAGAAGGAAGGGAAAAGGGGGAGGGAGGCGGAGAGGGAAGGGGAAGCACTGGGGACTGAATTAGAGCAAAGTTTATTCCATTCTTTTAAAATCATACCAAAATCAAAAATCCTCATGGTATATATAACTACAAAGAACAAATAAGAATAAACTAAATAGACATTCTTAATAAACGTGAATTTTAATGAATTCCTTTCCAAGCATAGGCACTTGAGAACTATTTACTATTATGAGATTTATTTTTTCCTTTTTGATGTTAAGAAATGGGTGGCATGTTTGTGGTTCCTGACTCAAGTCTGGTTAATCTTCCTGGACCTGGAAGTCTACCCTAGGAATTAGCTAGTGACTGGCCACCTGATAAACCTGGAGATGGTTGTCTTCTCACCTGGAGCATTGTTTTCACTATAAAACATTGTAGGAATAGGCTACACAAGTAAGAGACGCCCATTATACATTCCTCATCTGGGTAAGTGTGAATGAATGCCCATGTTTTCATGTTGAAAGCAGATTTCAAGATTTCATCTAGCTAACTCTGGCAGGTAGCTAATTTACAGACCTGTGTACCACCAATTCTGACAGCTGAGGATGGAGAAAAGGGAAACCAGTTATTCTAAAAGCTTCATGTGTCTTTTTACTAATGAGAGATTTAGTACATTTAAGGATATTATAATGAGATCAAATCAAATTTGTAGCAGAATGAACAGAGGAGAATAAGAAATGGAGGTCAAAATGGGCTTTCATAGGTCTGTATTGCATCAGTTAGATCTTCGGGGAAGGGACTTAATGCAAGTTGATGTGTGATTTTTCCAGTTTTAAAAGAATGTAATTCAGTCTATGTCTGATTTCATTAAGGCTGTTGGGAGAGCACTCAAGTAATTCAAAGAGAAGAGAAATGTGAAGGGTGCTGAGTATGTGCATGAAAGGGTCTATTTATCCTGCATTTTATTGTTGTAACATGCATGGATCTATTAACTTCCTAACATGCAACGTCTGTTATGATTTAATCTTGTACAACTTGGAGAGCTGGTAAATTTGTAAGAAATGTGATCACTCAGATTTGGAGCACTGAACCCTTTGTTGTGACACATCTACTACGTGGTACAGCAGATTCAAGAACTAGACTTAGACATGTAGTTATATGACCTGTTGGTTAGTGATAGATGCTTAAAGTAAATTAAAATGAGTGCGCTAACACTTTTCTGTCAGTTTCCATTGCATCAGTCTCATAGCTATTTATAAAAGGGAGATGTTCCTATGAGAAAGGTCCCAAATGGGAGTTAACACACATCTCCCTGCATAATATTTATATAAAATAAACAAACATTATCATGGCCCTTGATATGTTACCAAATCACTTCATAAAACAATTACCCATACCTCTTAATAATCTTACGATTGTCTACACTATGTAGTTTATAATATAAGGAAAATGAGATTCAGATTTTAACTTGTCAGCAACCCAAATACAGAAACAGAAATTGGGTATGGTAGTAAGAGAATCAAATAACATTTACAAAGCCCATTTTCTAGTAGTGTTCCAGAAACTTCTAGAATGTTAAAGCCTTTAATCCTTTATAATAAGGAGTTAGACTTTATTATCTTCATTTCACGGAGAAGGAAACAAAAGTTTCCAGGTCATAAGCCCAGTTCTTTGTAGAGCAAAGATTTTGACTTTAGTGCAATAGATTTTTTTAAAGGCTACATTTTAAAGAGATCAGGTATTCTAAACACAGTCAGGATATTGAGAAGTTACTTAACTTTATCTTTCATTATGAAAAGTGAATCATCATGGCCTTGCAATCCTTGATTAATTTTTAACATGGAATCCTCATATTGCATTTTATCCCCATTTATTTTCCAAAAGGTTACAGCTCACTAGGAAATCCCAAAATACAAAGAAGCATTGATGAGAAAAAAAAAATGTGGAAAAGGATAACAACCTTCCTTGGATTTTCATTCTTGTTTCTGTTGCCAGGAACAGTTGTAAATTTCCACATTTCAATGTTCTCCCCACATACACCCACATTAGTCACACCTGCAATTAAACAAACAAAAGAATAAAATTTTGTTTCTCTCATAGTAACGGGAAAGATTTTCTGGATTCCATAGCATCTATTAGTGGGTGACAGGGACAGAGACGATCCCAGTCCATCTTGTAAGGGAGTAACTGTTAGGAATTGTACGTCTCATTATTAGAATATTATCCTCAGTCTGTTCTAATGAAGCTCCTTTCAGTGCTTTAACATGTATACATGAGAAATTTCTGGACCTCCATCCATCCATCCATCCATCCATCCATCCATCCTTTCTTTCTTTCTTTCTTTTTTTTTAAAATTTTTTAATATTTATTTTTTAGTTATTGGCGGACACAACATCTTTGTTTGTACGTGGTGCTGAGAATCGCACCCGGGCCGCACGCATGCCAGGTGAGCGCGCTTCCACTTGAGCCACATCCCCAGCCCCCTTTTTTTCTTTCTTAACATTACTGGGAAGTGAACCCAGGGGCACTCCTTGCACTGAGTTACATCTCCAGATCTTTTTTTTTTTTTTTTTAATTTTTTAACAGTGTCTCACTAAGTTGTCCAGGCTGGCCTTGAACTTGCTATTCTCCTGCTTCAGTGTCCTCCAAGTCCCAGGTATTACACGCATGTTCCACCATACCCTCCTTGGACCTATAGCCTTTCTAATCACAGTCAGATTCTAGGCACCTTTCCCTGGCTATAGCCCAGAGTAATCACTCTGATCAGAGAAAGAGAGAGAGAGAGGTTTTGATGTATTTTCCTTTTATGAAAATATGACTCTGTGGGATTGAAGTCCCACCCTTATAACTACTTTCAACTTTAATTACCTCTTTATCAATCCTATGTTCAAGAAGAGTCCTCTTGAGGATTGAGGTTTGAACATATTAATTTGGGGAGGACAGAGTTCAGTCTACAATACTTCACTCTCTGTTACCCCCAGAATTCATGCTCTTTGTGCTTGCAAAGTACTTTCATCCTGTCCCAACAGGATCAAAATTCTTTATTCATTCTAGAATCAAGTCCAAGGGGAAAGCCTCAACTAAATCAGGGATGGATGTGACGTGAGGTATGCTGAGGCTATGCAGATTGGCTCAGAGGTATTGTTTTCCATCCCTTTTATCTGTAGGGAGATAGACAGGGGTCTTTTTAAAATGACTGATATCCAGGCCCTACCTCAGAACATTTAAATCTCAATCTTGCAGGCTAGCACAGGGTGTGCAGAATTCTGAAGAGTTCCCATGTGATAAATTGTCTTCAAGGATTGAAAACCACAGACTTATGTCCTTTAGGGTCTACTGACACAACTATAATGCAAAGAATTAAGGGAGAATTGGTACTAGCAGGATTATATACTATATATTATACTTTATTTTAATCTGTACAATATAATACATGGTATAACAAAAACATCATCATACTCTATGCCACCATATCTACTTAGAATGTAATAAATAGAGCAAGCTTTAGATTTAGACAACTAAGACCTGAATTCTGTTGCAAAACCTTAACATTCATAACAAAAATGGGATGACATCATAGTGTTCTCCTTTGTAATGAGGTCTGAGATTATTCAGGGAAGCCTCAAATATTACATCAGTATTATCACTAGTAATAGTTAAAGAAATCAGATTTAAAAATCTAAATTACATATTTCCTCCATTATCTCCTCTCTAATCCACAAAGATATTCAAGCTTTGGACTAAGAGATTCAAAACTGTGTCCTTGAAAAGACTAAATTAGCTAAATTTTACATATCAAAGTGGTAGGGCCTAGGGCAATCAAAGGGCATATAGAAATAGCAAACTAATTTCATAGCAAGTACTTAAGGTGGAAGTGGACACATGGAAAATAGAGATGCTAGATGCAGGAAGCTGTGAGCAAAGTCGCCACTATTTAAGGTAATTTTTGAGCTTCAAGAGCATGCTCCTGGAGCCAGAGAAGAAAATGAAAGAGGCCTTTTTTTAGGTCATTATTGTTCTGCTGCAATATTTGACTTTTTATAATTAATTTTAAGGCTCCACAAACTCACCTTGTTGAAAATTTTCAGAACATATCCAATAAATGTGTTTTGAGATGTGCTGCCTGAGAGAATTTGCTTTTTCTAAAACCCTGAGCAGTTTGGCATTTCAATCTGTCTCTTCTTACGATTATGTTAGTAAAGGTCAATCTACAAAGGACAGTAGCACATGCCTGTGATCCCAGCAACTAAGAAGGCTGAGGCAGGAGAATTGCAAGTTCAAGGCCAGCTTCAGCAATTTAGCCAGGCCCTAAACAATTTAGCAAGACCCTGTTTCTTAAAAAAAAAAAAAAAAAAAAAAAAAAAAAAAAATGAAAAGAGCTGGGGATGTGGCTCAGTGTTAAAGTTCTTAATTCTCAGTGTGATAGAAATTTGAAGAATCAAAGAAAAATTAAACCTGGTAGACTTGTTGATTCAGAGACTTGAAATGGATAAAAGACAATTTTTTGTTCCCTTTTTCTTAAAGACGTTCCCTTATTTTTCTCTGATTTGTGTGGGAAGTCCTGCCTGTCTAATCTTTAGCATTTTGAGGAAATTGCCATAAAAAGCATGTCTATGTTTTGTGTAAATCTTTATCTTAATTGGGAGTTTGAAGGGGGTTAATGGTGGCTATTTTCCTGGATGTGTTTACAGAATGCCAATTCAGTGTCAAAACACTTGCCAGCTAAGGATGTCTCCTCTTAAATGGCTTAGTGGTAGAGTGCATGGCTTCTGATCTTACCTGCCTAGTTTAAAATTCTGCCTTTGACATTTCCTCATTTAATTTCTCCAAGAATCAGATTAGCCATCTATAAAATGAAGTAAATAATAGCATCTAATTCAGAGTTGTCATAAAAATTAAGTTTGCTAACACATAGGAAATACAGTATTGCCAAATCACTAAGTGATAATCAGGGTTTCTGAAGCTTACTTCTCTGCTAAATTCACTAAAAAGACACTTGTTGGAGAATCTATTGGAAAGAAACCTTGCCTTTGAATCACATTGGCTTAAGTGTAAGTCCTGACTCTATCACTTAGAAGCAGTAGCAATCAATCATAGGAAGCCTTCATTAATTTATCTTCAAAATGGGGATCATATAAGGAGGTCTTTGTATTTCTGGTATAATGGATAAATACGATGGCTTTCACAGTTTGAGTATAAGCCCCATCATCTCTCACTTTGAAGACTGCAGTACCTTCCCAATGCAGTAGCTTACACTCCTCCACATTTAACAACTCATTCTGCATGCAACTGTCTGAGAAGAATATACAATGAGTCATGAGACAACCCCATATGATGTTTTTATTTGTTCTCTACCATGTTAGGATTAATGCTGATCTTACAACTACAGTCTATTTGACCCTCTATAGTCTACCATGCCCAAGTCTCCAACCTTATTTCAAATCACTGTTCCCTTTTTTTTTCTATGTTTCCAGATTCATGCTTTGTTTATGTTATTAGAACACACTAGACTCAGGGTCTTTGTGATCAAAGTTCATCCTTTGTCACACACAAAAAAACTTCTGCCTGGGATCTATAAAGAAAAGAGTTAGTATTCCTATTCAAACTTTATGCTTCTACTCAAAATCATATTCTTAGATTGACTAGTTCTTATCATCTCATCTAAAGTAGATAGCCCTTCAGGATAATCTGTATCATATCTCACCTCTTTAGTATGTGTTATGGCGCTTTACAAAAATCCTGTTCATTTATCTCTTTACTTGTGTACCATCTTTCTTGCTTGATGCTTAGAGGGCTGGATCTTATCTGAATTGTTCATCATTATATTCCATAGTATCTAACACATAATACTAACTCAATACACATCATTGCAAGGAAGCAAGGAAGGAAGGAAGGGGAAAATAAGTGATAGCACATGAAAGGTGCTGAATGTATTTTTGCACTATAAAAGGAAAAAATAATAAAGATAAAGATAAAGCATTGAATGGAGAAGTTCTGCTGACAAGAAAAAAATTATCTAGAATCTGGGTAAAACTTCTGGAGAGGAGAAATGGAGTCATCCTTTTAAGGATGTGAGTCTGAGAACTGTTTGCTTCCATTGAAGGACAAGAATGTCTCTTGAATTCATGTAGCCTGGCTGGCCATCTTGGGTTCATTCACTGGGATAGTACAGGGCTAGCTGGAGGCTGGCTGCTGTGTAAGGACTTGGAGACCAAGTGCAGCAGTCATTCCATGCCCCTGGAGTTCAATGTTGAGAGCAGGATATGGTGCACACAGTCTCACACTGGTTTCAGCAGGCTGGTTGACCAAGTTGAGAGTTGGCAGGGCTGTGGCTGCCTTAGACATTGCATCATTTCCTTTTTTACTGAACAATAAAATAGATGTGTGGGTAATCTTAACTCTTGACAGTCTGCATCATGGCATTTCTATTTCTAGAAGGCTGGGATAATACTTTCTCTCCAAATCTGTTCTTGAAGGCTCTTGTCTCACTGAAATTGCTTTTCCTGTCTCCACCAGCTGGACACTCAAAAACATTATGCGAAGAGGACCTATTTTCGTTTTGCTATCTATCATCTGGGGAAAATGTGAGGTCTTATTCTGATTTAACAATCGCATGTAACTGTTTCAGGGGCAGGGGGGAAAATGACATGTCTGATAAATTCTTCCTGCTTCTCACTAACGTCACTTGTCTGTGACTTCTCTGGAAGACATCCTCCCACTAGCGATCTTGACGGGCAGGCATTATAGGATGTGAATATTGTTAGTACAGATATTTTGACACTGATTATCAATTTCAATTGCTTACCTTATTCCAGGCATCATTCTAAGGGCTCTCTGTGTATTAATCCATTTAAATGACCACATTCAACACATGGAAGGCACAGAGAGGTCAACTTCATGGTGTCCAACCCATGAAGTTGTAGGATTGAACTTAAAACAGGAAGTCTGGTTTCAGATGCTTTATTCTTAGGCATAATAATCTGCTTCCTCAGTGGCAGTAGCTTTGTGGTCTTTGGATCTCTGGGTCTGAGCTGTGGAATTCAGAAATTCTTGCATGTATCAGAATAAAGTTTGCAACTTTATTTTTAATGTTAATCATCTAAACACAGTATCTTCAGTAAAAAATGGGCTTTTCTGTACTTCTAAGCAAAATTTCCGGCTTATAATTATAATTCTACATCTGAAGCTGTCCACTGTTTGAATCCTTGTTACCAAAGCAACTGCCTTTTTCCTCAGCGTCTGAGATGAGATTTTTTTTTAAAACTAAAGGGTTTATATTCAGTGTGTTCTAGATTTTTGTTATGGGGCCTTCCAATATATGTGATCCTTAGAATGAAAGATAAATAGAATGTACCACTGACTTTGTCCACATGCTCTCCATATCCCATTCTCAGGAAAAGGAGGAGTAAATGATAAAGCATAAGGTGTGGACTGAGTTTAAGGACTTCTTGAAAGAATAGGCCTTCAGTGGTGAACTCGGCCTAGAAGGTAAGAAGAGAGGTCAGTTTTCAAAGGAAGAGTTTACAGTGATTAAAATCAAAGTATTATAACATCATGTTCCTTTGCTAGATTATCAATTATGCGTGTGTCATTTATATATTATGCATCATGGAGAGGCTCGATTTACTATTAAATTGTTGTTTGGGAGAAAAATCACCTTTATGTCTTGGAATTTCCACTTCACACTCCTAAATATTTAAAGAGAAGTTCATGTAAAGAGCATTTCAGCTCAGATCTTTGTAACCCCAGTTCTGCCTTCAGCAACTGAAGGACATTGAGAAAGTCACAGGCCTTCAGTTGACTTTTATTGAAAATGGGAATGAAAAAACTATTTTTGAGCTCCTTCCAGGGTTCATCACATGACATATGCAGAGTGATTTTAGTGCTCTCTCTAGTAACCTAGAGGGCACCCAAAGAGTTAAAGATAATAAAAGATAAATTATATAGGTGATACAAAAATCCTTTGGGTTTGTTAAACTTGAGAGGGGATTCACTGGATTAACTCCCCAATTAGTTGATGAGCTAGTACTTAATTTTATGTGAATGGAAATACAGAAATGTTTGGAAGTCTAAAAGATTTCCTATTATCTTCTTATGTTCATTAAACTCCAAAACTTAAGCAACATCAGCAGAAGCCTTCTGCCAAACCCATCTTACCTGTAAATGTAGTATTTAAGCCCTTTACATCAGCCTATCAGTGATGAACTATTATATAGTCCTTTTAGGGAAGAAATGGTATACCAAAGGGGACATCAATGAGTTCTAGGGAGGCCAAGAAATCAAAGTACTAGCAATGGGGCAGGGAGAGTCCTAGGAGCAATCAATATCACTCAGTGTCAAATTTAAACTGCAAGCCTAAAATTTAAAATGCAAACCTAAAAAAAACATAGTTCATTTGCAGGAGTTGTGTGTGTGTGTTTGGGTGTGTGTGCATGTATGCATATGCAAGTATGTAGGTAGAGAGGCTAAAGTATTTTGAGTGCTTCTGGGTACTTCTGGGTGCTTGAAGAAACCCAATTTACAATTTTTTAAAAAAAAATGCACAAAACCAGATAGAACCACAACGGTCCAATTTTGCATAAACACTTTTGAATGATTAACCCTTTAAAAAAAAAAAAGAAAAATTGCCAATGCTAAAATCTTTAAAAGAAACCCAGAGTATAATCTTCTGAAATGGTTATCACTGATTAAGTGGCAAAAATATTATTTAGAATTCCAAAGAAACAGCTTTGGATCTTTGCATTTTTAAATAGGCAGATGTTTTGTAGGGAGGGAGGACATGGCCCTTTACAGATTCTCAGGGGGAAAAAAAATCACACATAAGGAAACAAACAAATAAATAAAGTAAGTAAGTTTAGGTACTGTCTTCAAAACTATGGTTTAGCACATTTCTATAAAGTCCCTTTTTGAATAACTGATTTTCACTTCCTCCACAGAAGTGAAATTAAATTCACCAGAAACAAGTTTTTAAAATATTGCAGACCTGGTATTTCTCTGAACCTGGAGGGTTAAGCCCTGAGCCGCCACTAGGTGTCAGGTTGGGACTGGTTTTGGGAACAGGAGCTCCCTAACTGGCTTCAAATAAGAAGAGCCACCTTCTCTTAATTTCAACTACTGTTCAGTTTCTTTAAATAGAGACTCTTACTCTGCATATGTCAAATCTTTGGAGCGGTTCCCTTTGTCTGGCAGGTATTTACAACCATTTAAACTTTTCACCCCATCATGCAAGCCTAGCAGGTGGTAGATTTGGAAATGGGGAGGTGTGACTTAATGGGGTCACATTGTGAGGAGGGAGAGGTTTCTTTTCATCTTCTATCTTCTGTAATCTCCTTTAGTTCCTCCATCCCAGGACACCTGGAACTAACATGTAAAGTGAGAAGTAATTTTGCACTTTCTACATAAACTGCAGCAGGGATACAACACATTTCCACCCCTAGGTGAATTCCATATAAGGAAGTTCCGGTGCTCCCACTGATGTCTTTCAGCTTATCTCTTCATCCTATCACAACTCCTCCCTTTCCCAGCTGAGTCTCCCAGCCTTCTTCTTGGGCCCTTCTAGTTAAGTTAGCAAAGAAATTGACAGAAAAATGGGCCAAATCAGGATGTTAATGATTCAACAATTTTCCAATTCAAGATAGTTTAGGCAATGCTTTGACCATACAGAATAACATCTTATCACAAAACGGATGAGAAGAGAGAAAGTAGGATGGCTTGAAGCTCAAAGTATGATGGTAGTCTTTGTTCAGGAACTACATCCACGTGACTACCTGGTCTATGACAGATAATACTGTGTCTCTAGACATGCACAGATACTTAGCAGGTTTGTTTGTTTGTTTTTGTTTTTAGGAGTAGGTAGGGTGACTCTATCCTGAAAATAACTTTGATAAAAACAGAAAGCTTGCAAAAGAAGCTTCCTATTTCTGGAGAGAACACATCTGTCTGAGACACAACAGAATGATAAGAGAAATGCAGAGCCAGATAATATCACAGAGTAGACAGGAGCAATAATGCAGGCACAGGCTGCCAGGATTTGAACACCTGTAGAAAGTCTCAGTATACTATTTAAAAAAAAAAAAAAAAAAGATGTTTTTTCATTCCCTGGGCTTTTTTATTTTTAACACATTTCAGCATAATTCACACATTCTTTCCTTCAAAAATTATTTGGAGTCCCTTGTTTAATGTCACCATTGTTTTGGGAAGTAAACATAGTACATTAAGTACGATCAAGACAAGAGTACCCCAACCTCCATGGAGCTTGCTTTTTAAATTGGCAAGCAATTGTAAAAAAAAAAAAAAAAAAAAAAAAAAAAAAAAAAAAAAAAATGAATTAGTTAACTTATTTCAGAAGTGAGAAGTCTATGGAGAGAATAAAACAGGATTTAGCATTAAAAACAGAAAGGAGTCAATATGGTTTTATACATTCTTTTAGAGAGGTATGCAAGTAATGAAAATGGGCAAAAGGTTTAGGCAAATTATGCCCATCATCTTGGGCAAATTAGAAAGGTTTGCTTTACTCATCTCAGATGGGAATGATGCAGGAGGGCTAGGAACAATATATAATCTTGAGGTGTCTTTGTGGCTGAGATCTGAATTCTAAGAAGGCACTGTCACAAGACCTGGGTTAACACTTTGCAGAGGAAAATGTCTAGCGGGTGTAAAATTTCTGCTCTTGCAATTCTGCCTTGGAGTAAACTAGGAATAAGCCAAAGGTAGGGGTAGACAGGAGAAGATGAGTTCACTAAAAGATTTTAAGAAATTACATACTCAAAGTGCAAGTTTCTAGCATAGATTGCAATAAAAACGGAGGAACAAAACCTATCTAGAAATTCTCCACACTATTTGGAATAAAATTCACACTCATTAACATAACCTGTCAATCTTTGCATTATAAGATAAAGTTTTATACATGAAAGGGCCCAGAAGTGCTCCATTTAATTAATTTTCGTACCTGTCCAGAAGAGGAATCATATTATGGCAAACTGTTAGTTGCTGTACATCCTTCTCCAGCCCACTCTGCTCTTATTAGCATAGCTTGTCTCCCACTAGGATGGTATAATTTCCAGCTCTCCAGAAGTCAGCTCCCTGGCTTCCTTGCTACTGTACCTTAGCAAGTAACACTGTTCTGGCCAATGAAAGATGAGAAAGAAAAAAAAAAAAAACTATCAAAATGTTTTTCTTCCCTAATAAAGAGTCATTAAAGGATACTGACACTTATTTCCTACTTTTGAACATAATAATAAGAGAATGAGAAGCTTAGAACCGTGCAGCCATTTTCTAATTATTAAGGAAGTGGTCGTCAAATGGTGGGAGTATGAAAAGAAAGATATCTTTGAAGATATGGCTTAACCAGTGAGCAAACTCAATTATCACCCTGTCTTGATTTACTATTTTGGAAATTACTAAGTATCTTCATTTTAAAACCGTATTTTCTTCAGAATTCTTTCTTTTATAGAGTACACAATAGCTGATAAGATTGTTTCCATATTCAGTGTTACCCAATGATATAAAATTCACATTTGTTAGGCATTTGTCTTTCAATGAACTTATTAAGACTTAATTCTTAAATAAACAAAGTATAATAGTATTTGATACTTTTAGGGAAAAAAAAATGGTTCATGGATGAACTAACTTAAACAGTGGTTACAACTGAGTTCTAAGGTTTTTCTCATAACCAAACTAACTCTTCAGTAAAGATAGGGATTCCAGAGGACCTGCTTCTCCTCTTTATATTCACGTAAGTTTTGAAATGCATGTTCATCTCCATATTATTACTCTGATACTTCTATTGCATTAACAAAATTCCACTTCTCACCAATATATTCTTGGCTAGTACATTTTGAAAAGGGACACTGTAGAAATTATCTTTTTCCAAAGACCAAAATTGGGCATGATTTTTATTTGCTATGACTATTGTCTACACCTCCTATTTAATCTGCTCTAGTCAGAAGTGCTTACTGATCTTGGGCAGAGGACCTAGGTGCATGGCTTTCTTTTGGGGGTTTCTGATTTGTAGTTGGATTCTCAAGTGCCTATATCACCTCCTCCTTGAAGCCGCTTTTTTATTTTGCAAAAACATGTATGCATTGGCATTTTCTGAATTCAGAAAATATTGATAGTAACAATAAACATTTAATTGCTTTCTTATTTTTTATTTCCTGGAAACTGGGAATTTTCAGTTAAACCTAGAGTAATATTTTTAACCTGGATAACTGCTATAATTATTCACACTAATATAGGTTTTCAATAAAGTACATTTTAAAAATGAAAGTTATAAAAAAGAACCTTAGGGGTGATGTACAGGACATGCATATTTTTTTCATGGCAAGGAAACAAACAATAGCTAAGTTATATCCATCCAAGAGAAGAATAGTATAACTTTAATAGTTCAAAACCTAAGGGATTCATCCCATAGCCAAACTGGTATTCTTTAATATTTCATTTTGTTATAGATGCCTGCAATTAAATGATGTTATGCTTTACAAAAGTATTTTAGATCCCATCCTAATTTTCTTTTTCATAAATAGTTTTTACTACTATCTAAGTTAAAAAAAAAAAAAGATGGTCTTGGGTTCAAGATACTGGCAATGGTGACAGATATAAGGCATGGTCATGAAGGCTGTTGTAAATTTTATTGCTCTTGATACCAGCTGTCATTTATTGAGCAATCCCTAGATGTCAGACACTGTGATGAGATGTTTACTTCAATATATTACCATTTTCCCATGACGTAGAAATTTTTCTTCCCACCAAACTATTAAGTGATTTTTTTATTTTAAGAGTTTTGGTCAGAATAAATCTTGAGAATAGTAACTTGGAAGAAGCCAGGAGAAGAATGAACATCTGATTAGAATTCACCTGCTATTAGGCCACGTGGTGCAGGACGAAGTTTCTATTGTCAATGAAAAGAAATTTCATCTAAATCTGAAGAAAAACCATCTCAATTTCACAATTTGCTTGTAAAGGAAGTGGAGGTCTACAGATTCCTTTAAAACAGGTGCTGTTTGGTGTTATGAGCCTTCTGAGGGAATAATTTCATACCTGCAAATTCTCTAGGGAACAGAGCACAATGATGCGTAGGACAAGCAAACATATTTCCCTTTCTTCTTATTTCTAGCAGTTATTCTTTTAGCTGGTACCTGCTAGATTGCAGAGCCCAGAAAAATGATAAGCCTATCTTCCCAACTGTCAGGATAGTCATCAGGATCTACCACCTCAGGCATTTTTTGGAAATAGAAAGATCTGGATCTGGGCTTTATCAGCTAAAGAGCTTATTTTCTAAAATAGTGTTGTCTTATGTTGTGTACATGAAGAATGCTGGTGTGTACAGAGATTGGAGAATGAATACACTGCCAAGCAAAAAAAAAAAATCCTTTCTTTATTGCAGTTATATCACTTGAAGGAAAGTGCAGCTGGGATGTGGTTGGTGTCCAAACAAAATGGTACTGTCATGCACAGAATTTCCTTGATTCTGGTCTGAAGTTTTATTTCTTATTTTTATGGTGCAGGCTGGGAAACACAGAAGGAGTTCCAAGTTGAATAAAAATGCAATTTAAACCTGATGCAGTGGTGCACTCCTGTAATCCCAGCAGTTTGGGAGGCTGAGGCAGGAGGATGGCGAGTTCAAAGCCAGCCTCAGCAAAAGTGAGGCAATAAGTAACTCAGTGAGACCCTGTCTCTAAATCAAATACAAAATCAGACTGGAGATGTGGCTCAGTGGTTGAGTGCCCCTGAGTTCAATCCCTGCTACCCCCTGACCCAAATGCACTTTAAGGCTTTACTGTCTGTCTTTAATTCAATCTCCTGTACCTGACACCAAGAGTAAAGCTTTTCTCAATCAGCTAGTATTTTTCTACCTGCAGAAAATTGGAGATAGGAACTATTAAAGTTACTATAATTTAATGGCTAATTAGTACCTGACATTAAATAAACTCTCAGTCCCTGGGACAGATGAGTTGTACACTAAAAGAAAAATCACATGACCTTTGAAGAGTCACACAACTAGACTGCTTTCATTCATCATATATTCATTCATTTACCCACCCACCTACATATCCACCCATTTATCTATCTGTTCATCTTCATTTCATTCATGCATTCATTTATTCTTTATAGAACTGCCCCAAAATGAAACTGCCCAACCAATGCTGGGTAATTATTGGCAATAAATATTGTTATTTCTTTCTATTTAACAATGAAGTTACCCTTTGTATCTCAACTATGGCCTAAAATTTCCATTTAATAGATTCAATTTAGAAAATGAAAATATAATTTCATGATATAGATTTCATCATCACACTATTATTATTTTGTTAAGTGTCTTTGAATAAGATGTTTTTCTTTCTTGTTCTTCAGCTAGAATAAATCTTTGCTTGGTAGCTGTCCACCTCTTCCAGGGAAATGATCTCTGATGATTCTTCTCTGAAACAATGCACATTTATTAGATGAGTCTAAAGTATAAAATATAAGGGATTTTTTTAACTTGTTCTTTTTACATGTTTCTGTACTTGTTCACTTCATTACCCATCTCAGTCTCCCTGAATACAGTCCTTATGTGATAAGGTTTTCATTGTGATGTTGTCAATTATTCTTCATGTTCTTTCATGAGAATATGTATTAGGCATGTAATGTATAAGCCAGGGCATACCTGTATCACTTTAATACTCATTAATTTTAGGTATACTTTTTCTCTTGCAAAAACAAAAACAAATACCCAACTATGTCAATTCTGATAAGTCTACTAAAACCAAAGGTAGAAAAATATCTGAGTATCTTTTTGATGGATCTTTTCCAGTGTATTATCAATTTCTAAAAAATGAGCACCATGGATAAAATTGATATTCTGTGCAGTGTTAGTAATTCTGGTTTGCTGAATGACTTTATCTAGGTAGACTAATTAATGACATCTTTTCTCAAGGCCTAAGTTTTGATTACCTTTTGGTTTATATTATGTGAAGGCAGACTTTGTGAAAGACCAGACCCAACTCTGACAGACTGGATTTTAATAGTGTTTACTTTGGTGAGCGGTTTGCAAAGGGCATGTGCACATAATGTGATTTGTTTTGTTAACCTAGAGAGAAACAATTGTCAGGGTGATGCCTGGGGAAATGAGGTGAAGGCATTGAGGGAACCATGAGAAAAAGAAAACAGAAGAACAATAGAGAAACTGTGTCTGAGACACATCTTTGTCCACTTTTTAGTATAATGATAAAATACATAAGCAAATGAAGTTTGAGTTTTAGGGTTTTATTTTTCTTTTTTGTATCATAATGTGGCTTGTCCCTTTGATAAGCTCTGAAATATTGGTAGCTCTTAACTGTGGAGGCAAGGTCAGCCCCTCTCCTCCACAGGTACTAGGCTCAGTTCTTCCACTACAATGAAGGAAATATTCCATGTTGATATTAGTTAGGTATTGTTGCATATCCGTTTTAGCATAGATACAGTGATTAAAACAAATCACATTTAAGGCATCACAGTTTCTGTCTAGCACAACAAAACTGGGCCTTTTGTTTCTAGTTTGTACATGACTTTAATCAAAGATTTGGCTGGGGCTGAGGATGCCTATGAGTCTTGACTGGGGAACGATCCACTTCCAAGGTCACAAGGCTGTTGGCATCTCTGAGGTTTCCTGAGGGATATGGGCTAAGGCCTGAGTTCCTGGTGGGGGTCTGAAGGAAACCCTCAGTTCTAGTCATATGAGCTTTCCCCACATAGCCATTTGCTTATTTACTGTTAGCAAAGGAGGAAGTCTCTAATCTCTAAGAAGCCTACATTATAATCTTACATTCTATAATTATGAACATTCCATTACCTTGCTATACTTTCTGGCTTAGAAATGAGTCATTATTTTAATCTATATTTGAGGAAATTACACAAAGACATGAGTGCCAATGAGAAAAGACCATAGGATTCCTATCTGTATAATCAGCCTCAGCACCTGAACGTTGGCATAAGTATGTCCAAACCGAGGTCTAGAGAGATGAATCAATTAACCAGTGTCATCCAGCAAGTTAACAATAGGACTAGAACCCAGGCCTTAAGATATTCAAAACATGTTTTCCCACCTTTTCTTATTTATTTGGTGATAATTACTGCAGAAACTTTTTAAAATAAGTAGTCATTCGTCATTAATCCTCTCCCTCTCTCTCTGTCTCTCTGTCTCTCTCTGTCTCTCTCTGTCTCTCTCTCTCTCTCTCTCTCTCTCTTGCGCACACACACACACACACACACACACACACACACAATCTCTTACATTCTATGTGTCATGCAATTTCCAATTCTGGCAACAGTAACTTGGTAAAAAGACAACACTCTGCTCTCTTGAATCTTTCAAGCAAGCATGAGAAGACAATAATGAACCAATAAAATTACTGACATTGTACCAAATCAGATACAGTGGAAGTAAATGAGTAAAGATGAATGATTGAAGAGTGTGAGATATGTGCTATTTCAAATGGATAATAATGAATAACCATTGACGTTGAAGCAAATGAATGAAATTCAGTGGTGTGACTATCTGGGATCTAGGAGAATAATAACTGAAAGGATTCTTAGTCAAATTTTGTTATGGTTTGAATGTGAGGTGTCCCCCAAAAACTTACGCGTGAGGCAATGCAAGAAGGATCAGAGAAGAAATGATTGAGTTACAAGAGCCTTAACCCAATCAGAAGATTAATCACCTGATGGGATTAATTGAGTGGTAACTGAAGGTAGCTGCAGTATGGCTGGAAGAGGTGGGGCACTGGGGGCGTGGCTTTGGGGTATATATTTGTATCTGGTAAGTGGAGTCTTTCTCAGCTTCCCGATCATCATGTGAGCTGTTTCCTTCCTCCACACTCTTCCACCATGATATCCTGCCTCACTTTGAGCCCCAAGGAATGGAGTCCACTGTGTATGGACTGAGACCTCTGAAACCATGAGCCCCCAAATGAACTTTTACTCCTTTATAATTGTGCTGGCTGGGACATTTAGACACAGCAGAAAAAAAAAAAAAAAAAAAAAAGAAAAAGAAAAAGAAAAGAAAAAAAACTACTAACACAAGTATATATGGCAAGCATTTTTTCTCCCTATCTTCTTAGACTTGAGAATGCTATTCAGAGTTAATGGTTTTCTCAGACATGCAAGCAATATCTAATTTCCAAAGTCTGGCAGCAAGTAGATGCCATAATAGCTTAGACTCTTTATACCTGGTTGCAGAATCAGGGTCTATGCCCACAGACAAGTGATTGCTATTTTTAATCAAATATAAATTTTACATTAAGAAATAAATTGGTCAAAAATGTCTGTTCTGCTTGATGTAGAAGTGAAAGAGAGTTGCCTAGGACTCATCTTTTTCTCCTACCAATCCCACAACTTTATGGTTCCCAATTGCAACTGTCAACCAAGGTTAAAACTGCAAATCCCAGTTTACAAACCATTCTGTTAGCTCACCTGTGGGACCATCCTCTGGTTAGCATGATCTAATAACTTTTTACAATTTGAGAGGCTCAGTACAGAACTTTGCTGTTTTGAGAGGAACCAGTGATGTCTTTTGCCATTTCTCTCCCATTCACGAATGACCAACAGGCTGAAAGACAAATGGCTTTGACTAAATATGAAGTGGGGTGGAAAAGACTGTCTTTAATTAGGTTAAAAATAAACTTTTATAATTTATCACATATAAGGCCAGTGAAAGCAGTGAATTTTTTTTCATGGTGTAAATAAAAATAGAGAGTGCATAAAAGGTTCTTTGAACTAAGTGTAGATTATTTTAGAGTCAATTCAAATTATAGAAAATTCCAGGAAAACTGTGGGTCTAAGGAACTGTGGCTTAGCTTTATCTAACCAAATTTAAGCTAAAAATAATATATGTGGCATAGTGCAAAGCAATATTCTTGAAATGAATCCGACACTATTAAGATAAATTTCTACAGATCACAGAATAAAAAAACACTTTGTTCTCAAGGAGAAAATAGCTAGGAGGAAAGAGGCCAAGGAGGGGTTAAGAGAGATTACAACAATCAATTATTAATACGGATGGGCCCCGGCCAGCTAATGCTATCACACTTCATCATTCAAATCCTCATTATTGGGATATACAACAGTAAGTTACTGCAGCGGTACCTTCCTTACTGTGGCAAAGACGTTAATTTCTAAGGAGCTAAACAAGTGACAGTAAGCTTCAGAAGGGCCTGGGTGCTAAATGATTGGACTGTAATTATTCTGAAAGGGCTTTCATCATCATTACCCAACATTTTGCAGATGCAGCATGTTTGAAAATAAACTATGGCCAAACTAGCGTCACGTCATTCCAGATTTTAAACACCAAGCCTCTGGTTTGCTGATATATTTTTGTGTATGCAAGTATAGACAAACACAAATGTACTTAACCAAGCATACATCATTTTAAAGTTGTTTAGTCAATGCACTTGCATTGATGCAGACTGGGTGATATACATGTGCACAGTTCTCTGATCATAGTAAATGTGGTGGAAGAGAGCATTCTTTCATTCCTTGTTTCATTCATTCATGCAATCTGAGTATGTTTAGCTTCAAGCTCTGTGTAGTTACCACAATAAAAAACGATGAATAAGATCCTGGCCAAGAAGAGTCTTCATTCCAGCAAATGTTTGGAATCTCTACCTTGTTTATACCCCAAAAGGACAGGCTAATTGTCTGTTTGCTTTGCCAATTTGCCTTAATTACAAGGTTTTCCATGCCATTAACAGACAGAGCTATTTACATATCAAAAGTTTGTTTGAATTTTCACCTCTCTGGCCCTTAACCTCTCTTGTCCTCCCACCTGAGCCTAGGCTCAATTATGCAGAAAAATAAGAAGAAGCAAGGGGCTGGGGAGTAGCTCAGTGGTAAAGCACCTGCTTAGCAAGCATGAGGCCCTGAGTTCAATCCCCATCACCACATAAAACATAAACAACAACAATAAGAAATGATATTTAAAAAAAAAAAAAGAAAAAGAAGCAAGCCAGTGCCTTTGCAAGTGTGCAGCATTATGCCATACAACAACAACAGTTATGAATGTCAGCTTTTATAGGTTTACCTGATATATGTTCATGTATGATTATTAGATTTGCCCCTGCTTTTCTGTTATCTGCAATCTAATTATAGGACAAGGGACACAAAACTGGTTAACTGCGGTAATAGGCAAGTTGTCAGAAGAAGACCCAGTGAGTGAAGCCAGCATATTAAATACTTGAGCCATTCTGAGAAGGGGCATGACAGTGAGAAGACAGGAGGCAGCTGTGTGAGAGCAGAGAAGTGACATGGGAGCTATAGATAAAGTAGACTTGAAATAGATTGTGGGTTGCATAAAAAGCATTATCCCAGGAGTTTACTTTCTGAATCCCCATTCATCTTTGTCTTCACACCACCCACCTCTTTCATCCCCTCCCATATGACTGATTCTGATTTCAAAATGCACCTTGTATCTATTCCTTGCTCGTCTTTCCTCTGCCATCAAGTTGGGACATACAGCTTCCTAATGAGTCTCCTTCCTTAACTCTTCCTGCTGCATTCTTAATGCCACAGCCCCAAATCAGTTTTAATGTGGATGAAGTCCTGTCATTTCCCCATTTAAATCTTCCCATTTTGCAGCAATCCAGTCCCTTTTCACGTGAGCAGACACAGGGTGATCTGGTTCCTTATTCATCTCTCCAAACACAGTGGCTTTCCTATCATTTTCTGCTTGTTTTCTAGTCATAGATCCATTTTCTTGCATCTTACCATCCAGAAGTCCTTTCCCACCTCAGACCCTTTCTCAGCCTGGAAACTTCTTTTCTCCTATGCTTCATCCTAACCAATATTTCCTCCGACAGTTCCCAACCAACCCATCATGGCATTTGCATAGCACTGAGCATGCTCAAAAATTATTTCCACTTGGTTCATTGTTTTTCTGTTCCTTAGAATATAGACTTTGTAAAAGCAGAGGTAGGGATATTTGATGTGACATTCACTGTGGTATTCTGATTGCCTAGCTACCCTTCATACATAATGGATACTCTGTATATCTTGGTGGAATAGATTAGTAAGAAAAACCAGTAAGTCAATCTTTTGACCATAGGTGGAAAGAATGTATTCTTGTTTGTCATTTCTATGGTTCATTGGTATCAAGTCTACCTTGATAGCAGGCAATAATTTGTATTTAATAAGAAATATTAATTTAAGAAATTTCTAACATTAAGTTGTAGTTTTTTTTTTTTTTTTTTTTTTGGTGTGTGTGGGGGTGTGTGTGAGAGGAAGCAGGTTCTGTCTTGTGCTTAAAAATGATTTCCTTTCAAATCCTCATAGAAGCTTTGATAAGTTTCTGTGAGGATGTGGTTTATATGTAAGAGCTGATTTTGGACAAGATTGATAATTTGCTCAAACCAACCAGCTGGTAAATTTTAGAAATGAATTCTGTTACCAGGGTCTTAAATATATATATATATATATATATAATTTTTTTTCTTTTTATGTTGCTTCTCTTTCCTTTTTTCCTATGGCTCTTTATTCAGTGAAAATGGTAATAACTAATATTGATAAGGCACAGAGTACCTAATAGACAATGTTCAAAGTATTAGGTCACTTATTCTTCACAGTAATCCTATGAGTGGTTGCTATCATTCCTAATTAAAGCATGAGGAAAATCGCACAGAAACTTAGTAAACTTTGACCTGTATCATGAGCTACAAATGTGGAGCTGGGTAGGATGGCCTTCCAGGTAGACCAACTCCTGAGGCTCGCTTCTAATTATCTCACTATTCAATTTTCCTTGTTTAGCAATGCTGGATTTTATGTTTTTTTGTTTTTTACAAAATCATGTCAACATGGAGCATTGAAGACTAATTATGTTAAGTTGCCTATATCAAAGAGAGATAAAAGAGCTACTGAAGCTTAAGACTATGCTGCTTAATCGTAAGCAATTAGTTCCTTTTTTTGAGGGGGTACCAGGGATTGAACTGGGAGGCACTTGACCACTGACCCCCATCCTCAGCCCTATTTTGTATTGTATTTAGAGACAGGGTCTCACTGAGTTGCTTAGTCCCTTAGTTGCTTTTGCTGAGGTTGGCTTTGAACTCACGATCCTCCTACTTCAGCCTCCTGAGCCACTGGTATTACAGGCGTGCCTAGCTAACTGTAAGCATATTTTAAGCAGGAGATTCTTCCTTTTTCCCAAGTGGGGCAATGGTGTTTCTATTCACCAGGGTATTTCCTGGAAAGGAAATTAAAGAGGCTGTGCTTGGGCTTACAGGGAGGTAAAGAAGGGATGGGGCTCCTTTCACTCAAGGCTAAAGGATATGGGTAGACTCCAGTAGGAAATTTATGAAAGCTAGATAGCTGTTGGAATGCTTGATGAACAGTTCTTCTGAGTTCACTTATGCTCTGTTCATAACATGAGGACAGAAACAGAGATAGAAATTAACATTTAGTGGCATTTATTATGTATGTAAAGAGTCACATACTATCTCATTCATAGGGATGCCAAGAGGTAGGTATTATTATTATCAGCATTTCACAGAAGAAAGTAAATTATGACCAGTAAGCTAAGTTAGCTCAGCTTTTAGATTTTAGATCTGAGTTTGAGCTCAGATGCATGCAATGTAGAAATCAAGGTTCCTTCCAGAATCATATTTCTTAAAAAAAAATTAATTAATATATAATTTTAATGTTTGTGGATATGTTATGCTTTGATACATTGATATATAATGATCAAATCAGGATATTTAGTGTCTCTGTCATTTCAAATATTTTTCTTTTTTTTTTTTTTTTTTTTTTTTGGTTGGGAGAACATTTAAAATTCCCTCTTCTAGCTATTTTAAAACTTATGGAATTGTATGGGAAACTATAGTCACCCTTCTGTGTAACAGTGCACCAACACATATTTCTCCTATATGTTATAACTTTGTACTCAATCCACCATCTTCATGCTATTTCTGTGAGATGAACTTTTTTAGATTTCACATGTAAGTGAGATCATGCAGTACCTGTCTTTTTGTGCCTGACTTATTTTACTTAACATGTCCCCGCTTCATCCATATTTTCAAAAACGACTAGATTTCAGTTTTTTTTAAATTGCTGAGTAGTATCCCATTGTGTTTTAGCACCACATTTTCTATATTCATTCATACACGGATGGGCACAGGTTGATTCTTTATTTGGGTGATGGTGACATGAAATAAATAAACATGAAAGTGCAGAGATCTACTTGACATACTGATTTTACTTGGGTGCATACCAAGTAACAGAACAGTTGGATCATATGGTAGATCTATTTTTAAATTTATGATTGGGCTGGGATTGTAGTTCTCAATGGTGGAGCGCTTGCCTCACATGTATGAGGCACTGGGTTCGATAATAAATAAATAAAATAAAGGTATTGTGTCCATCTAAAACTAAAATATAGAGATACTATATATAAATAAATAAATACATTTATGAGGACCCTTACTGGGGTTTTCCACAGGGGCTGTACTGACAACAGTCCTATCAGCAGTGTGTGAGACACTTGCCAGCATATGTCTTGTGTTTTTGACAATAGCCTAGAATCATCTTTCTGACTCCTTAGATGTCTATACTTTCTAACCTAGAGAAATAGACTACTTTATTTTGTATATTAAAAGAATTTTAGAAAATGTATTTTTATAAAACAATGATAAATGAGCTAAAGCCACAAAAAGATCCTTATTAAAAAGAATTTTCGAAACGGGTACATGTGAACCCATAAACACCATTGAAATGACTTGAAAGACCCTATCACTGACCCTAAGGGCATAATTAAAAACATAAAAGACTTGGGTTGAAATTATATCCTTGCTCCATTCATGGTACTTTCTGATTTTTACCACATACAGAATGCATGAGCCTTTATTTGAAGAACTATAATGAAGATTACTAAGTACTATATTTCAAGTTAGCTTTGATCTCCCTCAATTCAGTTTTCAGGAGAGATATGATAGAAGTTGTTTATATGCTTCTTCTTTACAGGAAAAGCATAATATAGCAATACATAAGGAATTTTTAAAGTTTAAAAGCACAAACAAAGCTGGCATTTAACACACAAGCCAACTGTTAGTCTAATTTTTCCAAGTTCCATTCACACTCAAGTTTTATGAATATATTTATATTAATTTATCAGATGATGCTATATTTCACTTTTTAATTTAAAATTGTCATTTTTTTCATCTCATGTGATTTTCCCAATGACCATATTATCAGCTATGTTTAGTTACTGTCTTACTATTTGTTTAAGCACTTTTCTGTTGGGAATATATATCTTGCTTTCTGTTTTTTCACTATTGTACTGATGTAACATTTAATTTTTTGTGCATTCATTTGTTGTACTAAATTAGAAACGGTAACTGTTTTTCTTCTTTCTCCTTCTTTTGGGCTTTATCAGACACAATACAAAATGTTTTGCTTTTGTTTTGTTTTTAATATCCTATTTAATATTTCAAAGTATTATTCTAATTCATAAAATTGATATGATTGATTATTAGCATGACTAAATAGTTTTACAGTATGCTCACTTACAACTTCATAT
Source organism: Callospermophilus lateralis (assembly GCF_048772815.1). Taxonomy (NCBI): domain Eukaryota; kingdom Metazoa; phylum Chordata; class Mammalia; order Rodentia; family Sciuridae; genus Callospermophilus; species Callospermophilus lateralis. Next base: position 187,299,503 of record NC_135306.1, on the reverse strand, counting down.
TTTTTGTGGAAGTTATGTGTTTTATATTTTTTTCTAATATACCCATTTGAGTCTTTATTATTTGCATACTAATGAATGAATTAATTTTATTTATGCATTAGTTCTTTGAAATTTAATTGACATTTTTTCTAGTTCTTTTTTTAAAATTTAGTTTTTAAATTGTTACAATGAAATTCTTTTGTGTATACAAATCTGTCTTTTCATTTGTGATACTTTCTTGTGGTTTTAAAATGCTTAAAAAGTCATTAAGTCTATAAATATCCTTTTGTGCACTATACTGATTTATTCTGGAGGAAAAGAGATATGGTTGTCATTGTTAGTTTTGTTAGTTTTGTTAGGTTAGACATCTCTCATCATTTATGAATGGGCCTCCTCAATTATGAACCAGTCTTTAGGAAATACTTTCATTCAAAAAAGTCAGGCTCAGTTGGTATGTAGTAGAATATAAATCAATTGTTTTTGCCAGATCTGATATAGGATATAGTTACATGAAATATATATATATATATAGATGCGCTATTTTATTATCTTAACTTGCTTCTATTTTGCAAAACACTTACCAAATCATCCTTTCTTTTCCTCTTTCTCTTCTTTCCTTTGAAATGATTGTTTTGCCTTACCCAAAGTCAATGGTATTGTTTGGACTTTATGTGTTGACACTGCTTCTATTTTACTCTGATCCATTCTACCTCTATTCTAAAAATTTTAAGAATTTTTACTTTGCATTTTCTCCAACTCAACAATGAGTCTCACTAATCCAAATATAGTTATTTTTCAAAATAATATTTGATATGCTCTACTATTTTTTAAATTTAATTTCAGAACATTTGTAGGATAACGTCATTTTCAAACGGATAATATTACATTTATAACATGTATAATGATACTTAAATACATCACAGGAGTCAGATTTATTGTGAATTTTTTGAAATTATTAAATAGTTAAAAGGTTATATGTGCATGTGTGTGTGTGTGTGTGTGTGTGTATACACACACATACTCAGAGAGACACATCACCAGGTTTTGAGGGGTTACAAGGAACATAGGTAAATTATTCAACTTCTATAAATATTAATTTTGATTCAATAAATTTTTATACACACTTTTACTTTTATAATATTTAAATTTATTATGTAGGTTATGGTTATCAATAATGCACAGATGAGGAAACTACTGTTCATAAAAATTAAGTTGTTTTTCCAATATCATGTCCCTGGATAAGGGTATAAGCAGACCTTTGGTCTGAGGTTTTCTGACTTGAAGATGTGATCTCTCACTTTAATCTATGTTACATATAGTAAAGAAAAGTGGGTGTTTCTTAAATCACCTGAAATTATAAAGATATAATTTTCAACTTTCTGTGTCATCAATGTCATCTACCTTCTAAAACCTCAGTTCCAAGTATTTTACTGTAATGAATGATTGTATGAACACAACCAAAATTTTCTTACATAGTACTTAATCTTACAAATTGATCGCAGTGGCCCTCAGAGAGCAGGAGGACACAACAGAGTCAGTTGGTCCCACATTCTTTATCAGATGTCGCTTCTATCTCTGCAACCTATAAGAATCGCTGCATTATAAAAAGAATTTCCAACTTAACCTGTTATAAGGCTATAATGTCCTAAAAGAATGAAACAAAGAACGTGTCCAATAAGTATTAAATAGTTGGGTTGTTGAATTGGGGTGCAAGAATTGGATACACTTATACTGTCATCACTATAAACTCCTTTGGCATGTTTCAAGTAATAGCTCCAAGGGAAAGAGTAATAGTAATATGTTTTGGCATTTTTTCAAGTAATAGCCCCAAAATAATAATTTTGGTAAATAATATTTTTTTCTTTAAAATAAATTTGTTAGTATATGCTGAAGCAACTAGTCTACAGGCTCAATAAAAATCAAATATAGCCAAACTTGCTTTTGAATCTTAGTGAGTAGCAAAGTGATAGTGATTGGTCAGTATTATCTTTTTACCTCATTTGTGGAAGATGATGCTGGAGGATTAAGAGAGGCAATCTGGTTGCTACAGCTCATTTGTGAGTCAAAGCTCAAGTGGAGCTGTTATGGGTATTAAGAGCTGACTTTCTTTTGTTCCACTACTAATTTATTATAATACTCTGAGGGTATCCATTAAAGCCAGTAATTGATCTTCAGCACTTAATTGATAAGCTAGATGTCTCTCTTCCTAATTTATGAGGTTAGTAATAAGAATGACTTCCTAAAGGGAGCCTAACAGAACTCAGGGATCCAATATGACAGCATTAGTTTTTTGTTTTTTTTTCTTTGTACTGGGAATAAAACCCAGGGGCACTCTACCACTGAGTTCTCTCCCCAGCTTTGTTTTATTTTAATTTTGAGACAGAATCTCATTAAGAGGGCGAGGCTGACTTTGAGGTTGAGACCCTTCTGCCTCCACTTCTCTAGTAGCTGGAATTGCCGGTGTGTGCCACTGCACCTGACAGAAATTGGCTTTAGACTGTAGGGAAATCTTTACTGAGGACTGTTTAGTAAGACCATGGGCAGTTTAGGGAAATAAAGGACCATTAAGAATATTGTATTATGTGACTTCGGCTTTTCTTTTTTAGAAAATCTCCCACCCACCCCCCAGAGATTCTTTCAATGTGTATCAGATTCCCATTTCTCCAAAGATTCTTTTATAAAAAGAATCTTTGAAAAAAAAAAGATTTGGAAAAGGTTTTGTGTAAGTGGTTTTGGAGGGGAAGGTAAAGATTAAAAGCTAAAAAATCAAAGCAATGGACAAACAACACATAATGTCTTACTTGAAGTCTGGTCAAACCGAAGAGGAAAGCATTTCAAATGTAAAAGGAATGCTTACTCACTGAAGGGGAAGCAATTCATTCTGTGGTCATTAATATTTTATAGCTTACTAATAACCAAGATTCTTAAACATTGTTTTCTACCAAAGATGAGAACCAATAGCACTCTGGAAGAGAATGTGTCAACTAATGATCCTCAACTGGCGGCCTGACCATCATTATTTGTCATCAGCTCATAGCTGATTAAACTAGATGTTGATTATCATGTCATTTTGCATCCTTTTTTTTTTTTTTTTTTTTGCAATAGGCATTTTCTGAGAACAAAAATTGCCTTAAAATGATAATGACTAGAAAAGAGATCTACACCTGGGAGATGTGTCGGTGATATATGGAGGAAATTGTGACCCAATATTGTAAGACACCAGCTTAGTCCCTGAGTTACTTTGGTCACGTCAGAAGTATCACCCTTAGTGCTGGATGGTCATGTTGAAGACAGTAAAGGAAGTAGTATATGAATATCTCTCTCTCTCTCTCTCTCTCTCTCTCTCTCTCTCTCCCTTCTCTCAAACACTGCATGTGCAGATTTTGTTCTTGATTCTTTTGAAATGAGAAAGTAGAAGATAGTGATCTCTCCTTCTTCTTTGTTTTAATGAGATTTGGCCAAATCAATACATTTCTGATTTGAAAGTTCATCTTTTTTTTTCGGCTGAAGAACTCTGGATAAATTTATTTTCTCTCGAGGAGAGGAAGAAATAGCAAATTTTGGGTTTGTTGTTTTTCAGGAAATTCTTTAGTTCTTTTTCATTGGCTCAATGTTCAGAAGAAAAGAAAACATGACTGTGTGGCCCCTAAAGCCTAACAATGTTATGCATACCATAGGTGCTTGATAAGTAATTATATAATGAATGGGTGAATGAGGTCTGTGCCATAAGCTAATTATGTCCAAATTATGAAGAGAGTAGAGTTTTCTGGGTTCTACAAGCCATGCTTTGTGTTGAGGGCACGGTTGTCTGCCTACTCTCTAGTGATGACTTCCTACTTCAGTGAGAACTCAGGGCTGGCTGGCTATTATGGCTGAAACAATGCTAAGTGAAGCAAGTCAAGTGTGTCGGTTATCAGTAAAGACAAGGAAAGAGAAGGCAAAGGAATCAGTATTCCAGCAAAGTGCAGAGGTTTAAAACTGTTAGAGGTGAATGAGATAATGAATGAAAAGGAAATGAGAAAATTAGTGCAAGCATCCAGATCAAATTGGACTTTCTAGATCAGGTCTTCAGATCAGAAATGTATTGATTCAATGGAATCTCATGACCTTTTTGTCCTTGGTGTTTGGTTTTGTGAACTGACTGTTAGATTACACAATCCTTGAAATTTCCTCCACCTCCAAACTCTGCTCTTTCTATCCTGAATGGTTTTCTCACAGAGAACTAGATTTTAGGTCCCATAGCTGTCTAAGTATAAATAGGTTTGGATTACTTATTTTCCTAAATAATCATGTTATGATGGTCTCTCCTTTTCTTCATGTTCCCTGTTCCATAGCTGTGAATTCATATTTCAATCCTGGGTATTCAGGTTCTATCAAAATCTTCTGGTGCCTATACATATGGATTGCTTAGGATGCTTGTTTAAAAGCAGATTCTTGAGCCTTATTATGAATAAAATGATTTAGAAAGTCTGATGTGGGTGTTCCATGAATCTGAACTTTTATTAAGCTCTCTCAGAAAATCTAAAACAGCTGTTTTATAGATCAGACTTTAAGAAAATGATTTTATTCTTTGGTTGCTCTATATTATCAAATAATATATGAATCAGTTTAATCCTACTCAGGAAGTTTGGGGTTAACAGAAATAGGGTGCTGAATTACAAGTAGGAAATGTTTCTCTTCAGTAGACTGACGTGTATAATCACTGGTTTCTACCTTCATGTTATAGTGGTACTATGTGCCTGGGTGAAACCAAGGAAATTAAAACCAAGGAAATTAATGAAGTCACTCATGCACTTAATATGAGGTGAGATGTTATACAGAAATGCAAGGTACCTAGCATATTTTCAAATTGAGAAACCTTAGCTTTTTTTTTCTTTTTCAAGTTTTATTTTACTTTATTGGTCAATAATTATTGTACATATTTATGGGTTACAGTAGGATATTTTCATACATGTATACATTGTGGAATGAACTTATTCCTCTTGTCTATCTAACTTTGCACCAACTGACCAGTTAATTGTTCCACCATCCACTCCAGTCTATAATCAGTCTTCTACTTTTTTGAGATCAACTTTCTTAGTTCTCATATTAAATGAGATCATACAATATTGATCTTTTCCTGGCTAATTTCACTTAATATGCTTCCCCAAAATCTAAAACTGGATCTTTACTGGGTATATACCCAAAAGAATGGAAATCAGTGTACTTAGGAGATGCCTGACTCCCATGTTCATTTAAACATCATTCACAATTGCCAAGAGACAGGAGCAACCTCAGTGTCTGTTAATGAATCAATGGATTAAAACAATGTGCTATATATGTGTAAAATAATAATATTTAGCCTTAAAAACAAGAAGCTGTGTCATTTTCAGTGTCACAAATAAATGTCCAGCTTTTTAATTTACCCCTTCTCCTACCCCTCGTGTGGCAGGAACATATGTTGGAGTGTTTTTCTCTACTTATTATGTTACTATTTGTTATTAAACAGTAATGCATTTTCCCCCTAGATGTGACCTTGTTTTAGTGGTGGGTGGTATGATTGCCTATATGTAATCATTAAGGTACTTTGGAATACTTCTAGAGAGAGATGATGATATAAATGGAAGTCATTATTGTTGGGCTTAAGTTGGAATTTCTAGTTTGAGTTTGAGAGCTTGGGATGTAACCTACTTCTGATTGCAAGGCAATGAACATTTCATATCATTGGTGAACTAGCTAATCTAAATTAAAGGCACTGGTTTTGAACATCACTGAGTTAAGTATAAGTATATTCATACAGTGGTGAAGACAGGGAGGGAGGAACACATGGACAGAGAAGAGGACAGAAGACGGAGTCATTACACTGACTTCTGATGCCAGATGTGATTTTACAAATTTAGATGGAGTCATATTAATGTCTTTTGTATAGGTGCTGAAACAAACACCAATCTGGATTGTTCAGGACTTTTAAGTAGAGAAAGCAATAACTATATCCCCTTTCAAAAGGAGCATCATTTGATACTTTCTTAGGTAATTAAAAACAAGAAAACAAGCACCCACACTTCCCTTGAACTATTCTTTATAATTTTCTGCCAATAAAGCCCTCTTCAATGAATATTACCTCTTCTTTTACTAATCATTTCTCTTAGCTGGTCATACCAACATCCTTGCTATAAACCAAATATTGTAGTCATAGCCTCTCCTTAGGAACCTGGCATTGTTGTTCTCTTTGCCTAACACCTCTTCCCCAAAATAGGGTGGCTCATTCTAGCTCCTCCTTTAGTTGCTGCATCAGCTACCTAGGAAGCCTCTCTGGTGCATTCCATTTAAAAACTTCCCTCCTATTTTCAGAACTTTTAGCATCCATTTGTTCAATTGTATGGTCTTTATAGCACTTATCACTGGTAGGCATAGTATTAATACTACCTATTTATTCAGTTATTAACAATTTCTTTAATGTTTAATTGTAAGAATTTGAAACTTGTTAATTCATAATATTTATCCTTAAATAAAAACAAAACAAAAACAAAAACAAAACAAAACAAGGAATTCTGTCATTTGTAGCATCATAAAGTAAACACCTGACTTTATTTTATTTTTTTATTTTTTGGTACTGGGGATTGAACTCAGAGGCACTCGACCACTGAGCCACTTCCCTAGCACTGTTTTGTATTTTATTTAGAGACAGGGTATCACTGAGTTGCTTTTCCTGAGGCTGGCTTTGAACTCGTGATTCTACTGCCTCAGCCTCCCAAGCAGGTGGGATTACATGGGACCCTTTCCCCATCCTCTCACATTTGACTATAACTTGTGTGAAAGTGCTTCTCTACTTCTTATTATGTTGTCATTTGCTATTAAACAGTAACTGCATTTTCTCCACATTGTATTTGGTATCTAGAACCATGTGTCATAGGTAGTCACTCATTAAATTTGCTGAATAAAAGGTATGATTGATGAATCAACAATATAAAGTATATTACATGCAAAATAACCAACAGGGATTTATCATGAACGATGGGACAAAAGAACTGGGTTAGTTGAATTTAACTTTAGTTTAAATTTTAATTTAAAGATACTTATCTTCTGACGGTTCTCCTTCACATTTTCTCATAAAGAGTCAGAAAAAGCTCCTCCTGGATTCAAATACTTCCAGTATCTTGGCTTCAAGATATCACTTGATTTTTCCAAAAACATGATAAATTACCCAGATTAGTAATAATAACAACAATAACAACAATAATAGTAACAACGATATTCTAAAAATATTTAATAAGTTCCTGCTGTGCATTGGGTTTTCAAACTAGCTATGGAAATGCAACAGACTCCAGTTATACACATATAATCACTGCTACAGTGATTTTAACTTGGAATCAGGTAAGGTTAACACTTAAAGAAGCAAGCAAATGTCAGAAGAAAATTCCACAATACTCTGGTAGTGGAGGGAAGGAGCACCTAAGTGCCAAAGGCAATAACAAAAGGCTTGTTGATAAGAAAGCTTCTCAAACTGGAATTGGAATGGAGACACAGAGTCACCAAGGCTAAGGGGATCCCAGCAAAAGGAAAACATGTAGGATGATGAATCTTACACCTTTCAGATTCTGTGTGAAGGCTTCAGGGAAGAAGATAAAGTGACAGAAAAAGGAAGTTGCAGGAAGAGGGCTGGGCCTTCAGAACTGTTTTTAAAAGATTGGATTTTATCCCAATAGCAATACAAAGCTGTAGTAGGTCTGAATGCCATTCACGAATATTCTGCTTCTCCTTTCTTGAGTTTGTTGGAAGATTGTATCTCTCTACCCTCCTTAGAGTTAAGAGTGGCCATTGATGGTTCTAATCAATTAAATGTAGATGGAAGACCTGTTTCACATCCAGACGAAAGCCTCACTTTCTCAGTCACTTCTTACATCCCTCTACACAATGACAATAATCCAGTGTTCGGATCACTGAAGCTTCATCAATCTGGATTCTTCGAGGCTGC